>NC_091469.1:493189842-493489842 GCF_036971445.1 Narcine bancroftii
TTGGAAAGAAAGAGGGGGTGTGGGGAGAGAGGGGGTGTGGGGAGAGAGGGGATGTGGGGAGAGGGGGCGAGTGGGGAGAGAGTGGGGGCGAGTGGGGAGAGAGTGGGCGAGTGGGGAGAGAGGGGGTGAGTGGGGAGAAAGTGGGGGCGAGTGTGGAGAGAGTGGGGGCGAGTGTGGAGAGAGTGGGGGCGAGTGGGGAGAGAGGGGGTGAGTGGAAAGAGGGGGTGTGGGGAGAGAGGGGATGTGGGGAGAGGGGGCGAGTGGGGAGAGAGTGGGGGCGAGTGGGCAGAGAGTGGGAAGATAGAGGGGGCGAGTGGGGAGAGAGTGGGCGAGTGGGGAGAGAGAAGGGGTGAATGGGGAGAGAGGGGGCAAGTGGGGAGAGAGGGGGTGAGTGGGAAGAGAGGGGGCGAGAGGGGAGAGAGGGGGCGAGTGGGGAGATAGTGGGGAGAGAGAGGGGTCGAGAGAGTGAGGGCGAGTGGCGAGAGAGTGGGGAGAGAGAAGGGGTGAGTGGAGAGAGGGGCAAGTGGGGAGAGAGGGGGCGAGTGGGGAGAGTGGGGGCGTGGGGAGAGAGAGGGGGTGAGTGGGGGAGAGGGTGAGTGGGAGAGAGGGTGAGTGGGGGAGTGGGAGAGAGGGTGAGGGAGTAGAGCAGGGAAAGGGTGTGATGGAGAAGGTTAGTGGGGGAGAGGGTGAGTGGGAGAGTGGGCGAGTGGGGGAAGAGGGTGTGGGGAGAGAGTGAGTGGGGAGAGGGTGAGTGGGGAGAGGGTGAGTGGGGAGAGGGTGAGTGGGAGAGAGGGTGAGGGAGTAGAGCGGGGAGAGGGTGAATGGGGGAGAGGGTGAGTGGGAGAGTGACAGGGATATTCATAAAGTATCACTATATGCAGATGATTTATTGCTATATATTTCCAATCCTGAAAATTCTATTCCTGCAATTTTATCTTTATGAGCCCAATTTAGTAATTTTTCGGGATATAAACTGAACTTAAATAAAAGTGAATTATTCCCTTTTAATGGATGGGTTCCTATTTATGATAGTTTGCCTTTTAAAATAGCTAGAGACCATTTTATATATTTAGGGATTAAGATTACTAAAAAACATAAAGATTTGTTTAGGACTAATTTTTTCCCTCTATTGGACCTGATCGGCAGTTTACTTACCAATTGGTCACCATTATCCCTATCCATGATAGGCCGAATTAATGCTATTAAGATGATGATCTTACCTAAATTTTTATATATATTCCAAGCTATCCCTATGTTTGTTCCTAAATCTTTTTTTGATAAGGTCGATTCTAAATTGTCCTCGTATATTTGGCAAAACAAGAATCCTAGATTGGGAAAAAAATATTTACAGAAATCTAAACTGGAGGGAGGATTGGCATTACCCAACTTTAGAATTTATTACTGGGCAATTAATATTAGTTACTTATGGTATTGGTTGAATTATTCAGAATTATCTCTAAATCCCCATTGGGTAAATTTAGAAATTAAACCGATACAAAATTTCTCAATTAGCTCTATTTCGGGAGCTGCTCTCCCTTTCACTCTTACTAAACTATATAAACTAATTGATAATCCAATGGCTAAACATACACTACGTATATGGTTTCAATTTCGGAGATTTTTTGGCCTAAGTCATTTTATCTTGGAAACTCCTATTGTACTAAATTTCCTTTTTCATCCCTCTCTAATTGATCAAGCTTATTTACTCTGGAAAGTTAAAGGTATAACATGCTTTTCGGATTTATTCTTGGATAACTCTTTCATGTCATTTGAACAATTATCCATGAAATATGATTTACCTAGATCTCATTTCTTTCGATATTTGCAGATTAGGAGTTTCTTAGTTTCGACTTTACCCTCTTTTCCCAATCGGGAGACTACGACTGTTTTAGAGGATATACTATATTCAGAATTCCCTCCAAAAGGTGTGATATCTAAATTATATAATATAATTACAAAAATAAATTCTGGGACTTTTGGAAAGTTTAAAAATGATTGGGAAAGAGAACTCAACCTTCATATTTCCAATGAAAATTGGAATAAAATTCTGCAACTGGTAAACTCCTCTTCTCTATGTGCAAAACATTCACTGATACAGTTTAAAGTTGTTCATAGAGCTCATATGTCTAAAGATAAACTCCATCGCTTTTATTTTCATATCGATCCTATATGTGATAAATGTCAATTGGAAATAGCTTCCCTTACACATATGTTTTGTTCCTGTCCCTCTTTACAGAATTATTGGAAGGAAATTTTTTCCATTATATCTACCGTTTTGAATATTGATTTACAACCACATCCCATTACTGCAATTTTTGGATTACCTATGATAGATTTGACTTATTTATCTCTTCCTGCGGATCGTATGATTGCTTTTCTTACACTAATGGCTAGAAGATCTATACTATTGAATTGGAAAGAGGTTAATCCTCCCACTATTTTCCAATGGTTTACCCAAACTATACTATGTTTAAATTTAGAGAAAATTAGAAACTCTGTCTATGAATCCCCTTCTAAGTTTGAGTTAACCTGGCGACCATTTATTCAATATTTTCATTTGTGGTGAGTTGATCTGGCTCTGTTTTCTTTTTATGATTATGTATGATAATTGGGCTGTTAGATGAGATCGGAGTGATCGGCGTGGTTTAGCTATATCTGTAGGTTTTTTTTTAAGTTTTTAATTCAGATTTGTTTTTTCTTCCTTTTTGGGGTTTTTTTTTCTCTCTTTTTTATATATTTTTATTAATTATATCTTTTTTTTTAGAGATAGTTCATACTCTAAACTGATCTAAATTTTTTTATGATATATTTTTATTCTGCAATATTATTGTTTAATATCTCTGTATTAATTTGTTATTTACTATGTATTTTTCATATATCTTTGAACTGTATGTGTTTATAAATTATAATAATAATAAAAAGATTGGAAAAGAAAAGAAAGTGGGGGAGTGGGAGAGAGAGGGTGAGTGGGAGAAATGGTGTGTGGGGAAAGAGGGTGAGTGGGGAGAGAGGGGGCGAGTGGGGAGAGAGTGGGGAGAGGGGGCGAGTGGGGAGAGAGTGGGGGAGAGAGAGAGGGGGCGAATGGGGAGAGAGGGGGTGAGTGGGAGAGAGGGTAAGTGGGGGAGTGGGAGAGAGGGTGAGTGGGGGAGAGGATGAGTGTGGAGATGGTGAGAGGGAGAGAGGGTGAGTGGGAGAGACGGTGAGTCGAGGGAGAGGGTGAGTGGGGAAGAGGGTGAGTGGGAGAGAGGGTGCGTGTGGAGAGGGTGAGTGGGAGAGAGGGTAAGTGGGGGAGTGGGAAAGAGGGTGATGGAGTAGAGCGGGGAGAGGGTGCGTCTGGAGAGGGTGAGTGGGAGAGGGTGTGTGGGCGAGAGGGTGAGTGGGGGAGAGGGTGAGTGGGGGAGAGGGTGAGTGGGGGAGAGGGTGAGTGGGGGAGAGGGTGAGTGGGGGAGAGGGTGAGTGGGGGAGAGGGTGAGTGGGGGAGAGGGTGAGTGGGGGAGTGGGAGAGAGGGTGAGGGAGTAGAGCAGGGAAAGGGTGTGTGTGGAGAAGGTTAATGGGGAGAGGGTGAACGGGGGAGTGGGTGAGTGGGAGAGAGGGTGAGTGGGAGAGGGTGAGTTGGAGAGAGGGTGAGGGAGTAGAGCGGGGAGAGGGTGTGTGTGTGAAGAGGGTTAGTGGGAGAGAGGGTGAATGGGGGAGTGGGAGAGAGCGAAGGGAGTAGAGCAGGGAGAGGTTGTGTGTGGATGGGGTGAGTGGGGGAGTGGGAGAGAGGGTGATGGAGTAGAGCGAAGAGAGGGTGTGTGTGGAGAGGGAGAGTGGGAGAGGGTGTGTGGGCGAGAGGGTGAGTGGGAGAGAGGGTGAGTGGGAGAGAGGGTGAGTGGGAGAGAGGGTGAGTGGGAGAGAGGGTGAGTGGGAGAGAGGGTGAGGGGGAGAGAGGGTGAGTGGAGGGAGAGAGGGTGAGTGGGGGAGAGGGAGAGAGGGAAGGGAGTAGAACGGGGAGAGGGTGCGTGTGGAGAGGGTGAGTGGGAGAGGGCAAGTGGGGGAGTGGGAGAGAGGGTAATGGAGTAGAGCGGGGAGAGGATGAGTGTGGAGAGGGTGAGTCGGAGAGAGGGTGTGTGGGGGAGAGGGTGAGTGGGAGAGAGGGTGAGTGGGAGAGAGGGTGAGTGGGGGAGTGGGAGAGAGGGTGAGTGGGGGAGTAGAGCAGGGAAAGGGTGTGTGTGGAGAGAGTAAGTGGGGGAGAGGGTGAGTGGGGGAGAGGGTGAGTGGGGGAGAGGGTGAGAGGGTGAGTGGGGGAGAGGTTGAGTGGGGAGAGAGGGTGAGTGGGAGAGAAGGTGAATGGGGGAGTGGGAGAGAGAGGGTGAAGGAGTAAAGCGGGGAGAGGGTGAGTGTGGAGAGGGTGAGTCGGAGAGAGGGTGTGTGGGGGAGAGGGTGAGTGGGGGAGAGGGTGAGTGGGGGAGAGGGTGAGTGGGGAGGAAGAGAGAGGATGAGGGGGTAGAGCGGGGATAGGGTGTGTGGGGGAGAGGGTGAGCGAGGAGAGAGGGTGAGTGGGGAGAGGGTGAGTGGGGGAAGGTGAGAGGGTGAGCGGAGGAGGCTGAGTGGGGGGGAGGGTGAGCGGGTGAGTGGTGGGAGAGGGTAGGGTGGGGGAGAGGGTGAGTGGGGGAGAGGGTGAGTGGGGGAGAGGGTGAGTGGGGGAGAGGGTGAGTGGGGGAGAGGGTGAGTGGGGGAGAGGGTAAGTGGAGGAGAGGGAGAGAGAGGGTTAGGGAGCATAGCGGGGAGAGGGTGAGTGTGGAGAAGGTTAATGGGGGAGAGGGTGAACGGGGGAGTGGGAGAGAGCGAAGGGAGTAGAGCAGGGAGAGGTTGTGTGTGGATGGGGTGAGTGGGGGTGTGGGAGAGAGGGTGATGGAGTAGAGCGAAGAGAGGGTGTGTGTGGAGAGGGAGAGTGGGAGAGGGTGAGTGGGAGAGAGGGTGAGTGGGAGAGAGGGGGAGTGGGAGAGAGGGTGAGTGGGGGAGTAGAGCAGGGAAAGGGTGTGTGTGGAGAGAGTAAGTGGGGGAGAGGGTGAGTGGGGGAGAGGGTGAGTGGGGGAGAGGTTGAGTGGGGAGAGAGGGTGAGTGGGACAGAAGGTGAATGGGGGAGTGGGAGAGAGAGGGTGAAGAAGTAGAGTGGGGAGAGGGTGAGTGTGGAGAGGGTGAGTCGGAGAGAGGGTGAGTGGGGGAGAGGGTGAGTGGGGGAGAGGGTGAGTGGGGGAGAGGGTGAGTGGGGCAGAGGGTGAGTGGGGGGAGAGGGTGAGTGGGGAGGGAGAGAGAGGATGAGGGGGTAGAGCGGGGAGAGGGTGTGTGGGGGAGAGGGTGAGCGAGGGGAGAGGGTGAGTGGGGAGAGGGTGAGTGTGGAGAAGGTTAATGGGGGAGAGGGTGAACGGGGGAGTGGGTGAGTGGGAGAGAGGGTGAGTGGGAGAGGGTGAGTGGGAGTGAGGGTTAGTGGGAGAGAGAGGGTGAGTGGGAGAGAAGGTGAGTGGGAGAGAGGGTGAGTGGGATAGAGGGTGAGAGGGATAGAGGGTGAGTGGGAGAGAGGGTGAGTGGGAGAGAGGGTGAGTGGAGGGAGAGGGTGAGTGGAGGGAGAGAGGGTGAGTGGGGGAGAGGGAGAGAGAGGGAAGGGAGTAGAACGGGGAGAGGGTGCGTGTGGAGAGGGTGAGTGGGAGAGGGTAATGGAGTAGAGCGGGGAGAGGGTGAGTGTGGAGAGGGTGAGTCGGAGAGAGGGTGTGTGGGGGAGAGGGTGAGTGGGGGAGAGGGTGAGTGGGATAGAGGGTGAGTGGGGGAGTAGAGCAGGGAAAGGGTGTGTGTGGAGAGAGTAAGTGGGGGAGAGGGTGAGTGGGGGAGAGGGTGAGTGGGGGAGAGGGTGAGAGGGTGAGTGGGGGAGAGGGTGAGTGGAGAAAGAAGGTGAGTGGGAGAGAAGGTGAATGGTGGAGTGCGAGAGAGAGGGTGAAGGAGTAGAGCGGGGAGAGGGTGTGTGGAGAGGGTGAGTCGGAGAGAGGGTGTGTGGGGGAGAGGGTGAGTGGGGGAGAGGGTGAGTGGGGGAGAGGGTGAATGGGGGAGAGGGTAGAGTGGGGGAGAGGGTGAGTGGGGGAAAGGGTGAGTGGGGAGGGAGAGAGAGGATGAGGGGGTAGAGTGGGGATAGGGTGTGTGGGGGAGAGGGTGAGTGGGGGAAGGTGAGAGGGTGAGCGGAGGAGGCTGAGTGGGGGGGAGGGTGAGCGGGTGAGTGGTGGGAGAGGGTAGGGTGGGGGAGAGGGTGAGTGGGGGAGAGGGTGAGTGGGGGAGAGGGTGAATGGGGGGAGAGGGTAGAGTGGGGGAGAGGGTGAGTGGGGGAAAGGGTGAGTGGGGAGGGAGAGAGAGGATGAGGGGGTAGAGCGGGGAGAGGGTGTGTGGGGGAGAGGGTAGAGTGGGGGAGAGGGTGAGTGGGGGAAAGGGTGAGTGGGGAGGGAGAGAGAGGATGAGGGGGTAGAGCGGGGAGAGGGTGTGTGGGGGAGAGGGTGAGCGAGGGGAGAGGGTGAGTGGGGAGAGGTGAGTGGGGGAAGAGGGTGAGAGGGTGAGCGGGGGAAGAGGGTGAGTGGGGGGAGGGTGAGCGGGTGAGTGGTGGGAGAGGGTAGGGTGCGGGAGAGGGTGAGTGGGGGAGAGGGTGAGTGGGGGAGAGGGTGAGTGGGGGAGAGGGTGAGTGGGGGAGAAGGTGAGTGGGGGAGAGGGTGAGAGAGAGGGTTAGGGAGTATAGCGGGGAGAGGGTGAGTGGAGGGAGAGGGTGAATGGGGAGAGAAGGTGAGTGAGGGAGTTGGAGAGAGAGGGTGAGGGTGGAGAGAGGGGAGAGGGTGAGTGGGGGAGTGGGAGAGAGAGGTTGAGGGAGTAGAGAGGGGAGAGGGTGAGTGGGGAGGGAGAGAGAGGGTGAGGGGGTAGAGCAGGGAGAGGGTGTGTGGGGGAGAGGGTGAGCGGTGGAGAGGGTGAGTGGGGGAAGAGGGTGAGAGGGTGAGTGGGGGGGAGGGTGAGCGGGTGAGTGGTGGGAGAGGGTAGTGTGGGAGTTAGAGAAACAAGCAAACAAGACGGATGGACAACGACAAGTGAGAGGTGAGTATGTAGTAAAATACGAAAGCCTGCAGATGCAGTGACTTGTACAAACACAGTGCAGGAGAAACTCAGCCAGTCGACCATGTCCTTTATAGAGCAAAGATGAAAATACAGAACTGACTTTTCAGGCTTCAACCCTTCATCGGGGGTATGGAAACATCCGTACATTTTCCATCCCTTGATGAAGGGCTCAAGCCTGAAGCATTGGTTTTGTACTGGCATCTTTGCTCTATAAAGGATATAATTGACCAGCTTAGTTTCTCCAGCGCTGTCTTTTACAGATGCCAGTATGAGGCAAAATCAAAGCAGATGGATGAGCTTTGGGGAAAGACACTGGATGGGTAAAGCGTGGAATAAAATGAGGCACATTCTGGGATTGAAAGGCATCAGGCAGCTACTGAATCTGATTCACCTTTACTTCATGCAGCTCAAGCCTAGATTCACACAAGCAGTAAGATAAGATTAGAGGGAGCACTGGTTATTGATCAAATATTACAATGTGTTGAGTGCAGGGAAGCAGGGTGAGTGGCAAGATGGGGGGAGATATGGCTGCACTGCCTCAGCACCCTGACGATCCACTGAGTGAAGAGAGTCTTGGTCTTAGATGCAGCCTTCCTTTACCTTCCTCTGAACACTGAGAGATGATCTTGTCACCCTTCTGAGCAGTTTCTGACATGACCAGTTCTGTGAGCTGCTCCCACCACGATGAACAATGCACAGAACGTTCCATGACACTGCCCCGTGGAACCTCCAGGGCTCCAGCCAGAACTGAATTGCCCTCTGATTCTCTGGCTCCCCCCTGCACCAACGCTCTGTCGCCTGCAGGCAGCCGCACAGTCCTGTGCAGGAAAGGGGTGATCAGCACGTGGGGTACCTCCTCGATAATGCCCCATGGCTCTCCCACAGGACACCCCACCCAGGGACAGCATCCAGGCTGATGTCTCCATCCTACCTTCACGGGGGGCTGTGAGAGCCTTTCATCTCTAACCTCCTGGTCATCGAGCAGTGGCTGGCTGGGGCCAGTTTCCGGGGGTTCACAATTCTGCTCCTGCACCTCGATGCCAGGCAGCCCCTGAAGCATGGCCATCACCGCCTCGGGCCTCGGCAGCTTGTTGATCTTAAACTGCTTCTTGTAGTGAGGGGTGTCCTTGCGGATCAGACGCTGCTTCTCGGCCAGGGAGTCACCCTCGCCAGATCCCTCCTCCTCGTTCCTCACAACGGTGTCCTCTGTGAACCGCACAGTGGGCTGTAAACACATACAAGACCAGTTATCCTGCGGTACGATGGGCACATGACAGACAGGGCTGCGGCTTGTGGGCCACCACTGGAGATCACAGATTCCAGCATGGGAGATCTAACCCTCACCTGGGGACAATCAGCACGGCCGCACACCCTTCCACTAATCAGCTCTGGGCTGAAGAAAACTGAAGGTGCAGCACTTTGCAGGATAAGCCTATTAGTTTCGGACACCTCTTTGTCAGAAGGATGTGTAAACTATGGAGAGGGGGCAGAGGAGATTGACCAGGATGTTGCCTGGATTGGAAAACAAATCTTAGCAGAGTTGGGACTTTTCTCTTTGGAGTATAGAAGGATGAGAGGAGACTTGATAGAGGTCTACAAGATTCTGAGAAGCATAGATAGGGTGGACAGCCAGTGCCTGTTTCCCAGGGCAGGATGAGCAAACACCAGAGGACGTGTGTACAAAGTGAAGGGAGGGAAGTTCAGGGGAGATGTCAGGGGTAAGTTTTTTCTTACAAAGAGAATTGTGGGGGCCTGGAATACCTTGCCAGGGGTGGCGGTGGAGGCTAGAACATTGGGGGCATTTAAGAGACTCTTAGACAGGCCCACGGATGAAAAAAAAAGAGGGTTGCGAGGTAGGGAGGGTTTAGTTTTTTTTAAAGGAATATATGGGTCAACTCAACATTGAAGCGCCTGTATTGTGATGTAGTGTTCTATGTTCTACCATTAGTAGCGGACCTCTCAAGGTACACATTGAGTCGGGGAGAAGTGTTTAAAACAGGAAACATGTTGCAAGTCTCAGAGCATTGGGGTGGCACTGTTAGCACGACACTGTTACAGCACCAGGAACCTGGGTTTGAATCCCATACTGTCTGTGAGGAGTTTGTACGTTCTCCCCATATGGGTTTTCCCTGGGGGCTCTAGTTTCCTCCCACCCTTCAAAATGATTAATTGGGTGTAATTGGGCGGCACGGGCTTGTGGGCTGAAAGGGCCTGTTACCGTGCTGTATTTCTACATTTAAATTAGCAGCGGAGCAATGGAGTGGCAGAGCGAGAAGGCTACACAGGAGCAGGAACAAATCAAAGCAAAGCAGGTACACAGCGCCAGTGGGAATTGAGGCTTTACTTTGCAGTGAGCAGAGGCTAAGGAGAAGGTGCAGGAGTTAAGGCAAGGCAAGGACAGGTTTTCCAATTTTTTTCTCTATTTCGTAGAAAGTAGGAATGGCAGCCAAGGCAGGGGAATGCACCTCTTGCAGGATGTGGGTCGACAGGGAAGCCAGCAGTATCCCTGACGGCTTCATCTGCGAGGAGCTTTCTGCAGCTCCTGACACGCCCAGTTAAGGGACTGGAGCTGGAGTTAGATGAACTCCAGATCATTCGGGAGGCAGAGGGGGTGATCGGCAGGAGTTACACATAGGAGGCAGGAGAAGGGTAGCTGGGTGACAGTCAGGAGAGGGAAAGGGAAGAGGCAGGCAATGCAGGGCACCCCTGTGACCGTTCCCCTCAGCAACATGTACACCCCTATGAATACTGCTTGCAGGGGGTGGGGGAGGGGGGGAAGGGGGGAGGGGGAATGACCTATCTGGACCAGGCAGCAGTCAGACCAATAACACTGTGGTCGGCTCTGAGCCGCAGAAGGGAAAGGTGAAGTCAGGTGGAGCGAAAGTCAGAGGGGACTCTCGATAGTCAGGGGAACAGATAGGAGATTCTGTGGATGCAAAAGTAGCTCCAGAATACTGTTGCCTCCTGGATCTCAGGTCCAGGGTGTTTCTAAACAAGTGGAGAGTGATCAGCCAGAGGTCATGGTACATATTGGTATGAATGGCATCGGCAGGAGTGGGGTGCAGGTCCTGCAAAGTAAGGTTAGGGAGCTAGGAAAGAGGCTGAAGAGCAGGACCTGGAGTAAACCTGGTGCCATGAGCTGGGGAAGGTTAGAACAGGAAGAGAATGCAGCCAAAATGTGTGGCTGAGGGGGGAGGGTGGTTTCAGGTACTCAGATCATTGGATCCTTTTCTGGGGAAGGGGTTGCACTTGAACTCGAGGGGGACCAATATCCTGGCAGGGAGGTTTGGTAATGCTGTTGAGGGGGGTTTAAACTAGATTCGCAGGGAGGTGGGAACCAAAGAGAAGAGGCAGTGGGCGCACGAATAGGAACAAAGCTTGTCGGGAGTTTGTGCGGAAGGACAGGCAGATCAGGGGAAATTGCAGCCAGTGGGATGCATTATAATGCAACAGGGGCACAGTCCAATGTAACAAATGTGGGGCGAAAGGTTTTGTATTTAAATGCACACGGCAGAAGGAATAAAGTGGATGACCTTGTAGTACAGCTACACGTTGGCAGGGCTGATCATGGAGTCGTGGCTAAAGAATGGAGATCCAAGGATGCAGTGTGTCGAAAGGATAGACAGGTCCGCAGAGGGGTGAGAGAGAGGGGGTGAGGAGGTAAAAGAGGGGGGAGAGGGGGAAAAGAGAGGAGGTCGAGGGGGAAAGAGAGGAGGTCGAGGGGGAAAGAGAGGAGGTCGAGGGGGAAAGAGAGGAGGTCGAGGGGGAAAGAGAGGAGGTCGAGGGGGAAAGAGAGGAGGTCGAGGGGGAAAGAGAGGAGGTCGAGGGGGAAAGAGAGGAGGTCGAGGGGGAAAGAGAGGGGGTCGAAGGGGAAAGAGAGGTGGCAAGGGGGAAAGAGAGGTGGCAAGGGGGAAAGAGAGGGGTGCGAGGGGGAAAGAGAGGGGAGAGGGGGAAAAGAGAGGGGGGCAAGGGGGAAAGAGGTGGCGAGGGGGAAAGAGAGGTGGTGAAGGGGAAAGAGAAGGTGGTGAGGGGAAAAGAGAGGGGGGCGAGGGGGAAAGAGGGGGGGGGCGAGAGGGAAAGAGAAGGGGGCAAGGGGGAAAGAGAGGGGGCAAAGGGGAAAGAGAGGTGGCAAGGGGGAAAGAGAGGGGTGCGAGGGGGAAAGAGAGGGGAGAGGGGGAAAAGAGAGGGGGGCAAGGGGGAAAGAGGTGGCGAGGGGGAAAGAGAGGTGGTGAAGGGGAAAGAGAAGGTGGTGAGGGGAAAAGAGAGGGGGGCGAGGGGGAAAGAGAGGGGGGGTGAGAGGGAAAGAGAAGGGGGCAAGGGGGAAAGAGAGGGGGCGAGGGGGGCGAGGAGGAAAGAGACGGGGTGAGGGGGAAAGAGAGGTGGCGAGGGGGAAAGAGAGGGGGTCGAGGGGGAAAGAGAGGGGGTCGAGGGGGAAAGAGAGGGGCCGAGGGGAAAAGAGAGGGAGACAGGGGAAAGAGAGGGGGCGAGGGGGAAAGAGGTGGCGAGGGGGAAAGAGAGGTGGTAAAGGGGAAAGAGAGGGGGGAGAGGGGGGGTCAAGGGGGAAAGAGAAGGGGGCGAGGGGGAAAGAGAGGTGGTGAGGGGGAAAGAGAGGTGGTGAGGGGGAAAGAGAGGGGAGCGAGAGGGAAAGAGAAGGGGGCAAGGGGGAAAGAGAGGGGGCGAGGGGGAAAGAGAAGGGGCGAGGGGGAAAGAGAGGGGGTGAGAGGGAAAGAGAGGTGGCGAGGGGGAAAGAGAGGTGGCGAGGGGGAAAGAGAGGTGGCGAGGGGGAAAGAGAGGTGGCGAGGGGGAAAGAGAGGGGGCGAGGGGGAAAGAGAAGGGGCGAGGGGGAAAGAGATGGGGCGAGGGGGAAAGAGAGGGGAGAGGGAGAAAAGAGGTGGCGAGGGGATGAGAGGGAGCCGAGGGGGAAAGAGAGGGGGGCGAGGGGGAAAGAGAAGGGGGCGAGGGGGAAAGAGAGGTGGCGAGGGGGAAAGAGAGGTGGCGAGGGGGAAAGAGAGGTGGTGAGGGGGAAAGAGAGGTGGTGAGGGGGAAAGAGAGGGGGGCGAGAGGGAAAGAGAAGGGGGCGAGGGGGAAAGAGAGGGGGCGAGGGGGAAAGAGAGGGGGCGAGGGGGAAAGAGAAGGGGCGAGGGGGAGAGGGGGTGAGGGGGAAAGAGAGGTGGCGAGGGGGAAAGAGAGGGGGCGAGGGGGAAAGAGAAGGGGCGAGGAGGAAAGAGAAGGGGCGAGGGGGAAAGAGAGGGGGCGAGGGGGAAAGAGAGGGGGCGAGGGGGAAAGAGCGGGGAGAGGGAGAAAAGAGGTGGCAAGGGGAAGAGGGGTAAGCGAGGGGGAAAGAGAGGGGGGTGAGGGGGAAAGAGAGGGGGCGAGGGGGAAAGAGAGGGGAGCGAGGGAGTTCTATGCTCTCTGACCAGAGAATGACAAACGCTGGGGTTTCGTACCTCGAAGTACCCATCCTCATCGTCCTCGTCCTCCCTCTCCTCGCTCCGTTCCCGTTCCCCATTCTTCTCCATCTCCTTCTCTGGGTGTGACGTGATGGGGGCTTCAGGCTCTCCTGTCTCCAGACAAATTTCTCCGTTCGACAGGGGACACTCTGGCTCCAGCGTCCATGGTGGAGTGGGAGGCTTCTCCTGCACACAGTGGGCTTCAGCTCCCATGCACAGAAGGCTTCACCTCAAACCCCAGAGGACTACACCTCAAACGTCTGGGGGGGGGCTCAGCTCCCACGCCCAGGGAGCCTCAGCTCTCACGCATAGCCACTGTCCAAAATCACCCACACATTGCCCCTGGTCTCGCACCTTGCACACAGCACATCGTACAGCACCCCACTGACCCCACCCCACAAAGGCCCACACCCCACCCACTGACCTCACCCCAGTCAAACCCACCCAAAGTCCCCACCCATGCTTCTCACCCATTCCCAGCCATGTGTAACTTCAGATCTCACACTCTCACCCACAGGCACAACTGAACAGGGCTGCCCTGAACATTGACCCATTCAGTGCCCACCTTCATCCTTCCCCATGTTCTCCCTAACCCTCCCCCACCCCAGTTCCCCTCCTACTCCCCCACCCCCTCTCCGTTTCCCCACCTTCTCCCCTAGTTCCTCTGCCTCATTCCCGCCCTCTCCCCCAGATCCCTCTCCCCCAGATCCCTTCCCCCTCCCCGGTCCCCCATCCCAGCTCCCCACCCCTTTCAGAATACTGACCGGTATTCCAGCAGATCCTGGGGATGGAGGTGGTTCCTGGGCTCTGACTGTGAGTGCTTCTCCCCTGCGTTCCTCTATCGCCTGCTTCATCACCTTTAACTCACTGGGATGTGGTGTTGCTCTCCGCTGCAGCCGGCCCTGCAGAGGAAGTACGCAACCACAGCGGCATTACACCTACTTCTGGCCTAGAACGGCCTCAGTGCAACACGAGGGGCAGAGATCCCTTTACCGTGACGGTGACAGCCATCACCCTCGACAGAGACTATTTACCGTCACGGTGATCCCACCATCCCCTCGACGGAGACCATTTACCATCACGGTGACCCTGCCATCCCATATAACCATATAACAATATAACCATATAACCATTTACAGCACAGAACAGGCCAGTTCGGCCCTACTAGTCCATGCCATAGCAAATCCCCACCCTCCTAGTCCCACTGACCAGCACCCGGTCCATACCCCTCTAGTCCCCTCCTATCCATGTAACGATCCAGTCTTTCCTTAAATGTAACCAATGATCCCGCCTCGACCACGTCTGCCGGAAGCTCATTCCACATCCCCACCACCCTCTGCGTAAAGAAATTTCCCCTCATGTTCCCCTTATCATTTTCCCCCTTCAATCTTAAACCATGTCTTCTAGTTTGAATCTCCCCCTTTCTTCATTGAAAAAGCCCATCCACATTTACTCTGTCTGTCCCTTTTAAAATCTTAAACACCTCTATCAAGTCCCCTCTCAATCTTCTACGCTCCAGAGAAAAAAGCCTCAGTCTGCACAACCTTTCCCTGGAACTCAGACCCTGAAATCCTGTCAACATCCCCTCGACGGAGACCATTTACCATCACAGTGACCCCGCCATCCCCTCGAACGAGACCATTTACCATCACGGTGATGCTGCCGTCACCCTTGAAGGAGACCGCTGGACCAACCCGACGACATTTACCACCTCCCCCTCAAGTTGAACCTGAAGCAATTGATCATCTTCAACTGATGGGGAATCGACGTCCACCATTTCCCCGAGATCCCCACTGTCAGAGCGAGCCTGCAACACAGTCCAATTTTCTATCTGTGCGACCTAACAAATAAACGGGAGACTGGAGTACAACAAAGGCCGGGGCACCAACTGAGAGCCCGGGCGCTGGAAGAAGCTTCAGCAGAGGCCAAGCTTTTGCAGCCATTACACAGTGGACACTGACTGGATACATCCTGTTTACAAATTCCAGGAAAAACCTAATCCAATATCCTGGGAGCCCCATTTGTACTCTCAGGAATGCACTCTAACATTACACAAACAACCCACCATCCATGCAAGTCCATGGTAACTCGTGTTCTTTGACCACAAGATATTGGAGCAGAATTGCACCACTCACCCATCAAATCTCCCCACCATTCCATCCTCTTCAGCCTCATTCTCCTGCTTTCTCCCTCAACCCCCTTTCTAATCAAGAACCTCTCTAGCTCCATCTTAAATATCCCTAATGTCTTGACCTCCACAGCAGTAACAAATCCACAGATTCCTCACCTTCAGGTGAAAGAAATCCCTCCTCCTCTCTGTTCTAAAGAGATATTTGTGTATTCAGAGCCTGTGCCCTCTGGTCCCAGACTCCCCCACCACAGGGATCATTCTCTCCAAATCTACTCTGTCCAGGCCTTTCAGTGTTCATTATAAAAACATAGAATACAACAGCACATAAACACGTCCCTTCAGCCCCTCTAGTCTGTGCTGAACATTTTTTTTGCCTAGTCCCACTGACTGCACCCAGTCGATAGCCCTCCATACCTCTCCCATCATGTACCAATCCAAATTCGACATTATCATCCAGATCATTGATATAGACAACAATGGTCCCTGAGGCCCACCACTAGTCACAGGCCTCCAGTCTGAGAGACATCATCCACCACTACTCTCTGGCTTCTCCCATCCAGCCATTGTTGAATCCAGTTCACTACTTCACTATGAACACCTAGCATCGGAACCTTCCTGACTAACCTCCCATGTGGGACCTTGTCAAAGGCCTTACAAAGGTCCATGAAGACAATATCCACAGCCTTTCCTTCGTCAACACTCCTAGTAATCTCCTTGAAAAATTCTAAGATTTGTTAAACACAACCTACCACGCATAAAGTCATGTTATCTATCCCTAATCAGTCCATGGCTGACCAAATAATTGTATATCCAATCTCTGAGAACACCTTCCAACAAATTACCTACTGACGTCAAGCTCAACTCTCTTTAATTTCCAGGGTTACTTTTGTAAACATTTTTTAAACAACAGAACAACGTAAACTACCCTCCAATCCTCCGGCACCTCACCCACGGCAAAGGACATTTTAAATATTTCTGCCAGAGCCCCTGCAATTTCTGCATTAGCCTTTCTCAAGGTCCGAGGGAATATCTCACCAGGCCCTAGAGATTTATCCACCCTTATTTGCTTTAAGACAGCAAGCACTTCCTCCTCTTTAATCTGTGTGGGTTCATGACCTCACTGCTTGTTTTCCTGACTTCCCACAACCCTGTGCCCTTTTCCTGAGAGAATTCTGATGAAAAAAGAATTTAAGATTCCCCCCCCATCTCTTTTGTCTCCATACAAAGTCGACCACTCTGATCTTCAAGGGGACCAGTTTTGTCCCTGACTCTCCTTTTGCTCTTAATGTACCTGCAGAAACCCTGAGGATTTTCTTTCAAAGCAACACAACCTCATGTCTTCTTTCAGCTTCCTGATTCTTTCTTGAGGTTTTTCTTGCATTTTCATTCTCCTCAAGTCCCTCATTTGCTCCGTGTTGTCTTTACCTACCCCTTTCTCTTCTTCCGAACCAGATCCCCAATATCCCTTGAAAACCAAGGCTCTCTATGCCTGCTAACCTTATCTTTGACCCTGACAGGAACATACAAATTCTGTACCCTCAACATTTCAACTTCAAAACTCCAGCGAGTTCAGTCCCAGAGTCTTCAAACGCTCCTCGTAAGAAACCTCTTTCACTCCGGGGATCGTCCTTGTAAACCTCCTCTGGACCCTCCAATGCCAGCACATTGTTCCCTGGAGACAGAGCCCAAAGCTGCTCACAATATTCCATGTGGCCTGACCAATCGTCACAAAGCCTCAACGCCACAGCCCCGCCTTATATTCCATCCCCACACCCCTGGCCATTTGTCTCCTCACCAAATCCCTCTGCGCCTCTTATTTCTGAACCCGTTGTCCATTTATAAAATAGTCCTCACCTTTATCCCACGATCATACACTTCTCCACACTGAATACCCGCTACCATCTCCTTCCCCAATCTCCCTACCTGTCTCAGTCCTTCTGCACACTCAGAGCTTCCTCAACATGACCTGCCCCTCCTCCGATCTTTGTAACGTCTGTAAGCATGGCCACAAAGCCATCAATTCCGTCATCCAAATCACGGGAATGTAACGTGAAAAGAAGCAGTCCCAGCCCCGAGCCCTGTGGACACCACTGCTCACTGGCAGTCCCAGCACCGAGCCCCATGGAACCCCACTGGTCACCGGCAGTCCCAGCACCAAGCTCTGTTTAACACCGCTGGTCACCAGCAGTCCCAGCCCCAAGCCCTGTGGACACCACTGCTCACTGGCAGTCCTAGCACCGAGCCCCACAGAACCCCACTGGTCACTGGTAGTCCAAGCCCTGAGCTCTGTGGAACTCCACTGGTCACCGGCACCACCGAGCCCTGTGGAATCCCACTGGTCACCAGCACCACCGAGCCCTGTGGAACCCCAACGGTCACCGGCAGCACCGAGCCCAGCGGATGGACAGAGTAAATGTAGATCAGCTTTTTCCTCTGAGGGTAGATGAGATACAAACTAGAGGACATGGGCTAAGGATGAAAGGGGAAAAGTTTAGGGGAAATATGAGGGGAACTTCCTCACACAGAGAATGGTGGGGGTGTGGAATGAGTTGCCAGCTGAAGTGGTGAATGCAGGCTCTAATATTTAAGAAGGATTTGGACAGGTACATGGATGGGAGGGGAGTGGAGGGCTATGGTCTGTGTCCAGGTCGCAGAAATAGTTCAATACAGTCTAGCTGGGCTAAAGGGCATGTTTCTGTGTTGGAGTGTTGTATGGTTCACCACACTGGGACTTGCAGGCATCTTCGTATTACCCTTAAAGCCCCTTCTCCAGACTGGTGGAAGGAGAGATTCCTTCTCTCCACTTTAGTCCACACACAGCCACGAGGTCCAGGACCTGCAGTCCCGTCACTCGGCCCACCTGCTGCACCAGGGGAGACCTCTGCCTTGCCAAATAACTCACACGCCTCTCTGCTTCTTCCAGATTCTCCTCGCCATCTTTCGCTTCCTCCTGGAACTGGATCACACTGACACGGTTCAAGTTGGGTTCCGGCCACATCTCATCCAGACTATCGTTCAAAAGATTCTCTGCAACCAAATGAAATGGGATCTGTGTGGGACAATGCCCATTAATGAATCCACACAGGTTAGCTGTCAACCACACAGTCTGGCATTGAAACAACCAGTCTGGAGGACACAGATGCATCATACTTCATTGGGTGTTGAGCATAAAAGAACATCGAACACTAGAGCCCTTCGACCATGTGCCCACCCACATATTCCTTAAAAAAAGCACTAAACCCTCCCTAATCTGTAACCCTCTATTTTTCTTCCATCCATGTGCCTGTCTCTTATATGCCCTAATGTTTCAGCCCCCACCACCATCCTCAGCAAGGCCCCCACAACTCTCTATTAAGTCTCCTCTCCAAAGAGATAAGTCCCGGCTCTGCTAACCTTGCCTCGCAAGACATCCTGGTGAATCTCCTCTGCACCCACATCCTTCCTGTAATGAAGTGACCAGAACTGAACACAATACTCCAATTATGGTTTCACTTGAGAAAGAGGTCATGTTGCAGAAAAATAAAACTGGTTAGGCCACACTTGTGCACAATTCAGGTCACTCCATTTCAGAAAGGATGTGGAAGATTTGTAAAGGGGATAGAAGTGGTATACCTGGGCATTGCCTGCTTTATTGGGTATGATTATAGGAAGAGGTTGGACAAAAGGGTTGTTTTCTCTGAGTGTATGAGGTTGTGGGGAGACGGAGACCCTGTATGAAAGCCAGGGTAAAATTATCACACACTGGAGAGTGGGAGTTTAAGGTTAAGGGAATTGGAAACTTTATGGGAGGTATGTGAAATTATCTATATATATATATATATATATAAAAATATATATTATTTATTTTTTTTTTTTTGCAGAGTGATGGATGCCTGGAATGAACTGCCAGGAGCACAGGCAATAATTGCTTCCATATCACGGCAGCATACAGACAGGATGCAGAGTTGCGAGGAGATATGGCAGATTTCCAGGTAAGTGTGAAGAGATGCACTTCATGAGGTCCAACTGGAAGGCAGAGTACAAGGTTAATAGCAGGGTTCTTAACAGTGTGGAGGAACAGAGGGATTTTTAGATACCTCCGTACATCCCTCCAATATGCCACACAAGTTGACGGGTTGTGGTGTGTGTTGGACTCACTGGGGGATTGAGTTCAAGAGCCAGGAGGTAATGCTGCAGCTCTATACATCCCCAGTGGAACCACACTTGGAGTATTGCATTCACTTCTGGTCACCTCATTAGTACATAGAAATCTTGATCAGAGTACACCTACTGTTACAACTGCCTCTAATTTCCCCTCTGCATAACCTTCCATTTCCTCAGTTCTATCTAATAGTTTATTCAAAGACCTGCCTCCTCCATCGATACCAGCAGCACATTCCATGCACCCACCACTCTCCAGGTGAAGAACTTGCCTCTTACATCCCCCCTGTACTTACTCCCCAACCCCTTAAAACTACACGGCCTCGTGTTGGCCATTTCAGCCCTAGGGAAAAGCCTCTGGCCATCCACACGATCAATACCTCTCATCATCTTGTACACTTCTATCAGGTCACCCCTCACCTTCCGTCGTTCCAAAGAGAAAAGACCAAGTTCACTCAACCTCTCCTCAGAAGGCACACTCTCCAATCTAGGCCACTTCCTGGTAAATCACCTCTGCACCCTCTCTACAGCACCCACACCCTTCCTGTAGTGACGTGACCAGAATTGAGGAGAGTATTCCAAAGGGGTCTTGTAAAGCTGCAACATTACTTCAGCATTCTTGCAATAAATCTTATGGTCAACACACCATACATCTTCTCACCATAACACCATCGACCTGTGCAGCAGACCCCAAGATCTCTCTGTCCATCCACACTGCTCAGTTCTCCCATTTACATTACATTCTGCCTTCAAATTTGACCAATGGAAATGAACCACCTCAAATTTTTCTGGGTTAAACTCCATCTGCCACTTCTCAGCCCAGCTCTGCATCCTAACAATGTCCCTCTGTAACCTCTGGGAACCCCCAGACTATCCACAGCACCACCAACCTTTGTGTCATCTGCATGTAGGTTCCTTCATTACAGGATGCAGATGCTTTAGAGAGGATGAAGAGGAGATTTTCCAGGTTGTGCCCTGGAATGTGTCTTATGAAGCAAGGTTGACAGATAGAGCTGTTCTCTTTAGAGTGATGAAGGATGAGGTGACTTAATAGAGGTATATTAGATGATGAGGGCCACAGACAGGGTTGCAACCAGCAACTTGTCCTGGGGTGACAATAGCAAATACCAGAGGACATCTGTTTACGGGGAGTGGAGGGAAGTTTAAGGAGATGCCAGAGGTAGGATTGTTTCACAGAGTGATGGGTGCATGGAATGCACTGCTGGGGGTGGTGGTGGAGGCTGGTACAATGGAGGCATTCAAAAGACTTTCAGGGATACAGATATAAGATAAATAGAGGGCAATAGGTATGAGGTATGGAAAACGTAGATTGCTGTCAGTAGGTTTACACAGGTTAGCACTATATTGTGGGCCGGGCATTAATTTTGCTGCAATGTTGTGTGTTCCACAGCATTCACTGTATATACTCGTCCTGAGTATATAGTTGAGTTATTTGAACCAATATTTCAGGTCATATTGGAGGGATCGAGAATTAAACGGGTCATACTTCTGACTGTGGTAAGTAACTGTGTCATTCAAGGTATCAGAGCTCTGGTGGGCAGGCGGCTGGCATGAGGATCTACGGTCGAGAGCTTCAGTGAACAGGCGGCTGGCGCAAGAATCCGTGGTCGGACAGGGCCAAAAACAGGTGGGTCCACATTTACTCAGGTCATAGAGAAACCAAAGAAGGGATATGGGGGGGTGGGGATGGGAAGGGTGACTATTATAGGAGATTGACTATTTCTCGAGTATATCTGGAGAGAGACTTTCGTATAAACGTGAATATGAAGGAATTGAGAGACATGGATCGTGTGCACGCAGTAGCAGAGTTAATGAGATTTAGCATTGTCTTCAGCATGTGGGGCTCGGGCCTGTTCCTGAGCTGCACTGTTCAACACAAGCCCCGGTCATCCTGAGCGAGGCATGACCCAGTGCCTACGCCTCTTACAAACAGTCAAAGAGCAACTGAAAGTCAGACAGCCCACAGCAATTTGGCACATGCGAGATGGGGTGAAGGACCAGTTTCTGTGTTGCAATGTTCATGGGTTCACTCCTGCGGCAGTGGGACAGCAGACCAGGGTAATCGCTTACCGAGGCTGGGAGAAGGCTGCTGGGGCAACAGGTAACAGGTCAGGACCTTCTCTCCCGTCTTCTCATCATCTTCCGTTTGAAACTTCAGCATCGGCTGAGACTGGTTCTCCGCGAGCCACAGAGCTTTCAGGTTCAGGTTGGTCAGAGCAAAGGGGAGATTCAGTAACCTGGGGGAAGAGCACACAGTGAGCAGAGGGGAGACCAGGGGGAGAGACAACAAGATGACCAAGAGGCGATGGGGGGGGTGAAAGAGAGCAACACGGTGAGAGAGAGGGGGTGGTGGGAGAGATACTACGGTGGGAGAAAGAGGACAGTGGGAGAGACAACACGGTACAGAGGGGGGACGGGGAGACAACATGGTGACAGGAGGTGCTTTCAACCTGCGGCACCTGGGTAGCCCTCCTGGGGCCCGGGTGAGATTACTGCATTTTGTGTGCTTCCAACACCTTAAAAATAGCAGCCTAACCTACTCGTTAAATCACCAACATGCCGATTTAAGGGGGTTCCAGTCTCTGCGATAATGTGGTGAGTGACACATCACCCTGTTCCCTGTGTTCTTTCTGTTTAAAGTTCCAGAGGAAACGGGAGACCCATTTCCTCTTTCAAATCACCAGGAAACTTTTACTGGGTTCCCTGACCACCTCCAAGGTAGGTCTGGGACCCAGGTGAATTTTGACTGGGCTTGCCCAGTTTGGCCCTTTCAAATAGCACTGTACCTGGGTCTTTAACCTTGTAAATTCCTGAAGAACACAAGAAATAGGAGCAGGAATTGGCCATTCGGCCGCTCCTCCATTCAATAAAATCATGGCTGATCTGTTCATTGACTCAACTCCACCCGCCTGCCTTTTCCCCATATCCCTTAATTCCGTTTTTGTGTAACTAACTGAACCTTAAATATGTTTAATGAAGTCGCCTCAACTGCTTCCCTGGGTAGAGAATTCCACAGACTCACGACTCACTGGGAGAAACAGTTTTTCCTCATCTTCGTCTTAAATCTTCTCCCCTGAATCTTGGGGCTTGTCCCCTGGTTCTGGTCTCACCTACCTGTGAAAACAATTTTCCTGCCTCAATCTTATCTCTCCATTTCATAGTTTTATATGTTTCTATAGGATCTCTCATTCTTCTGAATTTGGGTGAGAATAATCCTGGAACATTTAGTTCCTCCTCGTAGGTCAACCCCCTCATCTCTGGGATTGACCTGGTGAACCTCCTCTGGACGGCCTCCAAGGTCTGTCTATCCTTCCTCAAGTCTGGAGACCAGAACTGCACACAGTTCTCCCAGGTGCGGCCTCACCAGGACCTTGTACAGTTGCAGCATGACCTCCCTGCTCTTGAATTCAATTCCTCCAGTGATGAAGGCCAACGTTCCATTTGTATCTTCAACCCAACATATTGCGATTCATGCACAAGCCCTCCCAAGTCCCTCTGCACTACAGCAAGCTGCAGTTTTTCACCATTTAAATAATAATCTGCTCGTCTACTTTTCCTACCAGGGTGGATGACCTCACATTTACTAACATTGTACTCCATCTGCCAGGCCTTTTCCCACTCATCTAACTTGATTCTGTCCTTCTGCAGCCTCTCCACATCCTTTGTACAATTTGCTTTTCCATTCAGTTTGGTGTCGTCTGCAAGCTTGGCTACGCTGCACTCTGTCCCCTCTTCCAAATCCTCGATGTAAATGGTGAACAGCTGCGGGCCCAGCACCGACCCCTGCAGCCCCCCCACTTCCCACTGGCTGCCAATCAGAAAAATACCCATTTATCCTGACTCTCTGCCATCCGTCAGTGAACCAATCCTCAATCCATGTCAATATGCTTCCCCAACTCCATTCATCTGTATCTTATTGATAAGTCTCTTGTGCAGAACCTTATCAAATGCCTTCTAGAAATCCAAATATACACCAACCTGTTCCCCTCTATCTACCAGACCCAGTTCTGTCTCCTGGTCTTGATGGGATTTTTCCCAGAACTTTAAGGGAGGTCAGAGAACAAATAGCGGGGGCACTGACAGTGATTTTTCAAAGATCACTGGAGGAGGGGGTGGTACCACAGGATTGGAGGGTTGCAAATGTAGTTCTGTTGTTTAAAATAGGCACAAAGTGTAGGACGAGTAATTATCGGCCAGTAAGTTTGACTTCGGTGGTGGGGAAGGTTATGGAGGGTATTCTTTGAGATAGTACATACAAATATCTGGATAGACAGGGGTTGATTAGGGGCACCCAGCATGGGTTTGTCAAAGGAAAGTCATGTTTGACGAACCTTGTTGAGTTTTTTGAGGAAGTGACAGAAAAGGTGGATGAAGGTAGAGCGGTGGATGTGATCTATTTGGATTTTAGTAAGGATTTTGAGAAGATTCCGCATGGAAGGTTAATAAGGAAGGTTCAGTCACTGGGAATTAGTAGAGAGAGGAATTAGTAGAGAGATTGTGACATTAGAAGGTTGGATGTGTACATGGAGGTGAGGGGGTTGGAGGGTTAAGGGCGGAGTGCAGGAGGGTTTTGAGCTAGTGGAGTTGTTCAAGTGAATCGGTGTGGATTCGAAAAGCTGACATGGCCTGTTTCCACGCGTAAACGGTTATATGGTTATATAAATCGACCAGTTAACCCCATTTTACAAAGCAATTTAAAAGGGCCTGGAGATGGCACAGGAGAGAGACAACACGGTGACAGAGAGGGGAAGGGGGGGGGGGTACACGGTGACAGAAAGAGGATGGGGGGAGCTGCAACATTAATTGCCTCATGGCTCCTGAACTCAATCCCCCAACTAATGAAACCCAACAAATCATAATGCCTCCTTAACTATCTTATCAACTGATGTAACAATCTTGAGGGATTCCTGGACCCATTGCAGTGGGATCTGGACCAGCTGGAAAATGGGCTGAAAAATGGTGGATGGAATTTAATGCAGACAAGTGAGGTGTTGCATTTTGGAAGGACAAATCAAGAAAGGACGTACATGGTGAATGGCACTGAGGAGTGCAGTAGAACAGAGGGACTTGGGAATACAGGAATATTCTACAGCACCATTCAACCCTTCTAGTCTCTGCCGAAATATTATTCAGCTAGTCCCATTGACCTACACCCAGTCCATAACCCTCCAGACCTTTCCCATCCATGTATCTATCCATTTTATTCTTGGAGAACCTTGGTTTTCAATTTTGGAGATTGGACCCTTTTTTATTGGTTGGGTGAAGGCAGTATATAATAATTCAGTTGCTAGGGTGGCAACAAATGGTCAAGCCTCTTTTTTCAAATTATCGCATTCAACTCGTCAAGGTTGTCCCTTGTCACCAGCTCTATTTGCGTTGGTCATCGAACCGTTAGCTCAAGCTCTTAGGCATAATGAGAATATTAGAGGTATAAGAATAGCAGACGATGAATAGAAGATTAATCTATTTGCTGATGATGTTTTGACATATTTAACTAATCCGGAACAATTTTTAATTTATATACAAGAATGTTTAGAACAATATGGTAAATTGTCAGGATAGAAGGTGAATTGAGATAAAAGTGAAATATTACCAAGTTCTGAGGTAAATTATGATCAGTGTAGACAAATTACTAAATTTTGTTGGATTGATAAAATCAAGTAAATATTCAATCATTATACAATTTAAATTATGTACCATTAATGAGAAAGATCAAAGCGGATCTGATTAAGTGGAAGGATTTACCTTTGTCATTAATAGGCCGAGTAAATTGTATTAAGATTAATATCTTTCCGTGAATTCAGAATCTTTTGCAGTCGATTCCTTGTTTATTTTGAAATCTTTTTTTCAGGATTTAAATAAAGTAGTTCGAGAATTTTTATGGAAGGAAAAATTAGCCAGAGGAGCGATACATAAATTACGGAAATTATTGGAAATACGCTTTGGGAGGTTTACCTCATTTTCAAAATTATTATGAAAGAGCTCAATTAAGATTTATTAACCATATGCTGGATGTTTCATGGCCCCACCCTAGCTGGGCTAGGGTAGAATTGGCTGGTATTTCTGAACATTATTCACAATAATTTATATTTAAATGGAATTCTGTTTTATTACAGAGATATAATCTACCGATTTTAAAACATTTGTTAGAGATTTGGACTAAAAGGAATTTATTAATAGGTTCGAAAGGTAAAATATCAGTTCAAGACCCAACATATCAAAATAAATGGATTTGTTTTTCAATGAATAATAGATTTTTAAGAGAATGGCAGATTAAAGGAATAAAGTAATTGCAGGATTGTTTTGAAGAGGGTAAATTTTTATCATTTAATCAACTTAAGAGAGAAATTTGAAATTTCAGTGAATTCTTTGATGTCTATTATCAAGTTAGAACATTAGTGAAAGATAATTTTGGAAGAGAAATGAAAATGACTAAGTTAACAAAATTTTAGTTTATGATTTCTCATTCATTAAATAAGGGTATTATTTCTGAGATTTATGCGTTGTTACAAGACACTACAGATAAAATAAATTTAGATAAATCTAGGATGAAATGGGAAAATTATTTAATTTGTGATATTAATCAGGCTGATTGGGAGACGATGTGTTTTGAGGGTGAGACTCAATTGCTTAATTATTATTTTTTGCACCAGTTATATCTAACCCCTGAGAAATTGAAAAAATATGGATTTAGTCATTCAGAGTTGTGTTTTAGATATGGATTACGTGTCAGAACATTTTTACATTCAATTTGGTTCAATCATTTTGGTATAAAATTAGGGAATTTCTTCAAAATTTGTTTAAGATCCAGTTTTTGTTAGATCCAAAAATTTTTTGTTGGGTTGAACTGCTCCATTTATGGATTTGGGGTTAGACAAGTTTCAGACAGCATTTCTTCATTTAGCATTGGCCGTAGCACGTAAATGTGTTGCGATTTCATGGAAAGACGAGGTTTGAGGTAAATGTAACTCGTTGGCTTTAATGAGTTGAGGTCCTGTATTTATAAGGAGAAAATAACATATAATTTGCATGATAATTACGACTTTTTTGTTAAGATGTGGTCGCCTTATTAGAAATGTATGAATTTAGTAATATCTTAAACTGCTGTGTGTGTTTCTTTTATTTTCTTAATGCTTCCCTTCTGGAGTTTGCTGAGGGTGGGTGGAAGGGGGTGGATTTGTTCTAGTTTTCATTTTTATATTATGGACTTTGTAAAAGTTTTTGTTTTGAACATATTAAATAAAGTTTAAAAAAAAGAAGAAAAGGGTTAAGTTAGGTTAGTTAAGTTAAAGTGTGATTCTGTTTTCATGTTTAACGATAATTAAACACAACTTTGGTTTAAGTAACCATTTGTCTTGGTGAATATCTATACTGCTGCTGGGTTTTGGGGTCCTCTGGGCTCGTAAAACTGGTTTACTTTTGTACCCTTTTTTAAATAACAGAACAACATGAGCTACCCTCCAATCCTCCGGCACCTCACCCGTGGATAAGGATGTTTTAAATGTTTCAGCCAGGCCCCTGCAATTTCTACACTGGTCTCCATCAAGGTCTGAGAGAAAATCTTGTCATCAGACTGGGGGGATTTATCTAACTTTATTCATTGTGAGGCACCAATCACCTCCCCCTCTTTAATCTATGTTCCATGACACTGTATGCTTTCCTTCCTTCTTATGCACTCTACCAGTTTCCCGAGTAAATACTGTTCCAGAAAAACTGCATGAGATCTCCTCCATCTCGTGAGACTCCACACAGAGATGACCTCTCTGATCTTCTAGGGGACTAACTTTTTCCTTTCTCCCTTAATATACCTTCACATTATCTGCCAAAGCAACCTCATGTCTTTTTTTTCCTTCCTGATTTCCTTCTTGAGTATTTTCTTACAATTTCTGTACTCTTCTAGCACCTCATTTGCTTCTTGTTGCCTGTACCTGTTATACACTTCTCTCTTCTTCTTAACCAGATCCCCAATATCCCTTGAAAACCAAGGTTCCCTATGCCTGTTAACTTTGTCTTTAATGCTGACAGGAACTCCCACTGCAGTGTTAAACTTTCTCCTTTGAAGCTCCTCCACTTACTGAACACATCCTTGCCAGAACATAACTTGTCCCAATCCACTCTTCCTAGATCCATTCTCATTTCCACAAAATTGGCCTTTCTCCAATTTAGAATCTCAACCTGAGGCCCAGACCCATCCTTCTCCATAATTAACTTGAAACTAATGGCATTATGGCCACTGGACCCAAAATGTTCCCCTGTACATACTTCTGTCCTGTCTCGTTCCCTCATAGGAAATCCAGTATTGCACTCTCTCTCTAGTTGATACCTCTGTATGTTGATTTAGAAAACTTTCCTGAATACATTTGACAAACTCCAAGCCGTCCAGCCCTTTTACAGGATGGGAGTCCCAGTCAATTCAGAAAACTTTGCCACAAAGACATTTATTCCAGAATTCAAATCATTAACATACAACGTAGGGAGAAGTGGCCCCAACACTGACCCCTGTGGAACCATATGGGAACCAGTAGCCGACCAGAGTCGGATCCCTTTATCCCCACCCTCTGCTTCCTGCCGATCAGACAATGCTCTGCCCACACAAGTATACTTCCTGTAATTCCTTGGGACCCCTCATCTTGTTTGGCAGCCTCATGTGCGGCCCCTTTTGAAAGTCCAAATACATATCTATTGCCTCTCCTTTGTCCAGCCGGCCTGTGGTTTCCCCAAATAATTGCTGTAGGTTCATCGGGCAAGAATTTCCCTGAGGGAAACCATGATGACTCGACCTCTCTTCTCAGACTCCCTCCCCCAGGTTCTCAGTCACCTCATCCTTGACAATCGACTCCAACCACCGATGTTACACGAACAGGTCTATAGTTTCCGTTCTGCTGCCTCCGACCCCTTTTTAAATAGGAGAGTGGCCTTTGTAATTTCCCGGTCCTCTGGGACCAGGTCAGAATCTACAGACTATTGGAAGATCATTACTGGTACCATCCTACCTGTTGCCAGCCACATCCAGTACATGGATCTCGGAAGCTTTGGCTAGCTCCGGTGGGAGATGCGTTAGTTTGTTGTCACGGAGACTCAGCACATTCAAACTTGCACAGCCTCCCAATTCAGCTGGAAGATCCACCAATCTGTTCCGATCAGCATTCAGGTTTGTCAGTAGCTTGAGTTTTCCAATTGATTTAGGAAGTGTCTGAAATTGATGCAAGAGAAATACGAATGCTGAACGTTTAACATGACCTTTCAGTGTTGAAAGATATCCCAGTGTGCTTTAGACCATTAAAGCATAAGATATAGGACCAAAATAGGCCATTCAGCCCATCGAGTCTGCCTCACCATTCAATCATGAGCTGATCCATTTTCCCACAGCCCCACTGCCTAGCCTTCTCCTCATAACCTTTGATGCCCCGGCTAATCAAGAACTGATCAATCTCAGTCTAAAATACACCCAATGACCCAGCGTCCACAACTACCTGTGATAACAAATGCCACAGATTCACCACCCTCTGGCTAAAGAAATATACGCACATCTCTGTTCTAAAAGGAAACCCTTCAATCCTAAAGTTGTGCCCTCTTGTCCTGGACTTTTACAGTCCTGGCTTGTTGGTGATATGTGTGCCCAAAGTGAGCTCCCACTTTAATGCCATGGCACAAGTGCATTGCAGCTACAATGTCAGTGTAAGTTTCACTGTTCCTCTTCTCATCAGGGGAAGGTGGCTGATGTAACGGGGACCCAACAGGACAATGGGTTGGGGGGGGGGGGGGTGAGCAACCAGCAAAGAGCAGGTCCTGTCGGGGTTACTGCTCAGACGTCAACAACATAGTCCTGTGTGACCCTGCCCCATTCCCTGTGTTCGTAGAACACCAGCACAGATCAGGCCTTTCGGCCCTCAATGTTGTGCTGACTATATATTTCTTTAAAAAAGGACTAAACTCTCCCTACCCCATCACCTTTCATCCATGTGCCTGTCTAAGCCTCCTAAATGCCCTCAAATGTTCCAGCCTCCAGGCACCCACACACCTCTCTTTTAAAAAACCTACTCCAAACAGCTCCCCTAAAAATTCCTGGCTGCAGGGGTTGTTGAAGTTGCTGGCCCAGCACAACTTCTGTCGGCCCCGGGTCTTTCGGAAGATGGGTCTGGCATATTTACGAAAAACAAACAAACTCGACCACCGTACAAAACATTAGTCCACAACAGGAGAAGGCAAGTTTCACGTTGATTGAACTCAGTCCTCCTTGGAGCCCACCATCCTGTCTTTCCCATGTCAAAATGAGAGTCCGCAACGTGAGTCCTTTATCCAGACAATGAGGTAGCAGATCGATAAACAGAAATCCCCAGATACTTCACAAACCGGCTCCCTGGCAATCCGCCAAATACTCCTGAACTCCTCGAAGGTGAGGCGGAGGCTCCCAGGTCTTTGAGACACTGTCGAAAAGTCATCGTCAACTGACCTCTGAGCTCATCAGTGATGAGCCAGCGGTGGAATCACCGACATTAAACTTTTAACGGCAAATTAAACAGAATATATTTGTTCCGCAATGGAGTAAATCCACCGTGGCAAACTGCCAGCTAATGGCTGGAACTGTGTAGTTGAAGACTGCAGAGCTTTACTCACAAGCAGTGGACTTCTTCTGAATGGGAAGTCTGCCCAAGTTCTCCCACACCTCACACACAAAACCTCCTTCCATTCAAACCCCACTAAACCCATTTCAATCATTCATCTTTTTGTCTTCCCAAAGGTGTGGCCTGAGACTTCTGCATCATTGCACTGAGGTGGCCATTCCAAAAGGAGAACATGGTCACAAATGTATATTACACACACACAGTGTGTTTGCATTTGTTGTTTTTGCAAAACCATTTAAAGTGTGTGCATGCATGTGTGTGTAAAATAATAACCTAAGACCATGTCCTCCTTCTTGAAAATTTGGAAATGGCCACCCCCTCCCCTCAGTACTTCCCCTCCCTCAGTGTCGCCCCCAACCCCACAATGCTGCCCATCCCAGGGTGAGATTGGTACCACCAACAATCCCCACTGAAAGTGGGAGTGCATCCCTTCCCTCTATGCCACCCGTGCCAGGGTGAGATTGGTACCACTGACGTTGCCCATTGAACCGGTGGGAGTGCCTGTGAGCCCGGACCCACCCTACTACCATAGAAGACAAGCGTTCTGCCAACCCAGCTTACCATGAGCAGGTTCTCAGTGAGGATCAGCTCCGTCAGGTGTGTGCACTCGCCCACAGCCTCCGTCAGCTCTGTCAGCCGGTTCTGGTCCACCTTCAGAATGGACAACTGCTTCAGTTGGCCTGGAACGGCACAGAGACCTCTAGCAGTGTCTGCCCAAACCCAGGTCGGTAGTGTGGGGAGTCCACCCTCCCACTGCTGGTCACTCCTGGGGTTGGGGGGGGGGGGGGGGAGAGAGACAGAGAGAGAGAGAGAGAGAGAAACAGACAGAGACAGAGAGAGGAAGGGAGAGACAGACAGACAGAGAGGCATGGGGGGGAGGTGGAGGGGGAGAGGGAGCGCAGATTTCTCTGGGCTGGGGGAAGGGTCTCCAGATGAAACCGAGGTCTCCGGGAAGGGGTCTCCGGAGGTGGAGGGGTTGTGGGGTATGGTCTCCGATATTATCTCTCGACATGCTCAAGTAGGGGGGAGATATCACCGGGAAGTTGGAGCGCTCTCCGGTGGGGGGGGTCCCCAGGAAGGGGAGTGTAGGAGGGGGTCTCCAGGCAGAACGAGGGAGACAGGAGAGGAGAGGAGCCCTTCTTGTACCTTTCCCGCCCCTCTACCTTGAGCAGGACACAGACTAGTCCAGATTTCCTTCCACCCAGCCACACCTGTCTATCCAGGACCACTCACCGATGCCATCCGGCACACACTCCAGTGGGTTCTGGGACAGGAGCAGGTCTGTCAGTGCCATCAGTCCCTTGATCTCATCAGGAAGCATTTCCAATTTGTTCACTGAAACATCGAGGCACACCAGGCGTTTGAGATTTCCTAGTTCCTAGAACAGATGGAGACCACATCTCACAAACCCAGAGCCCATGTCCTCATGTCAATCCCCAAACCAATCCCAGTGCCTCACTCTCCCCCCAAACACTGCCCACAGCCTGTAGCAGCTGGTGGAGCCACGTCCTGTTGTTCTCCGAATGAGTGATAAACCTCATCACTTTGCAACAACTCCCTTGGCCTCACTGTTCTTTTGCCCACGTGAATTATGTACCCCTCAGTGCCACAGGACACACGATGAGTGGGGAAATCTCTCTCCATCCCCCTTGCTCAGAGAGACCCTTCACATCACTGCACTGCCACCCCACTGCATGCTGTTCCTGGATGCACGAGCACCATGTGTCCACACCATGCTCTCACCGGTGGTAATGCAGTGAGCTGGTTCCTGTCCAGCCACAGTTCCCGGAGGTTTGGCAAGGCTCCTAAAGTGTCCGGCTGAAAAACAATGAATAAATTGTTCAGTCACACACCCTGCAGAACTTGCAGAGCAAGCACAGAAAACAACCCATCCATCAATAAAAGCTGCATAAAGTGTTGGCAGAGCACCAAGATCCAGTCCAGCCCAATCACAGACACCTCATACACCACAGTCCCAGATCACTGAGAGCAGTGAAAAAAGACTGTGGCCCAAAGCCTGTCAACCTGCCTTCCTCCTTGGAAAGAAGTTTGGATGGCATGAGATCTGTCAATAACTACCTTGCAACCTGGCCTGTCCCCACAACGACTAACCTGTGACCCGCCCGGCCTGTCCCCACACTGACTAACCTGTGACCCGCCCGGCCTGTCCCCACAACGACTAACCTGTGACCCGCCCGGCCTGTCCCCACACTGACTAACCTGTGACCCGCCCGGCCTGTCCCCACACTGACTAACCTGTGACCCGCCCGGCCTGTCCCCACAACGACTAACCTGTGACCCGCCCGGCCTGTCCCCACAACGACTAACCTGTGACCCGCCCGGCATGTCCCCACAACGACTAACCTGTGACCCGCCCGGCCTGTCCCCACACTGACTAACCTGTGACCCGCCCGGCCTGTCCCCACACTGACTAACCTGTGACCCGCCCGGCCTGTCCCCACAACGACTAACCTGTGACCCGCCCGGCCTGTCCCCACAACGACTAACCTGTGACCCGCCCGGCCTGTCCCCACACTGACTAACCTGTGACCCGCCCGGCCTGTCCCCACACTGACTAACCTGTGACCCGCCCGGCCTGTCCCCACAACGACTAACCTGTGACCCGCCCGGCCTGTCCCCACAACGACTAACCTGTGACCCGCCCGGCATGTCCCCACAACGACTAACCTGTGACCCGCCCGGCCTGTCCCCACAACGACTAACCTGTGACCCGCCCGGCCTGTCCCCACACTGACTAACCTGTGACCCGCCCGGCCTGTCCCCACACTGACTAACCTGTGACCCGCCCGGCCTGTCCCAACAACGACTAACCTGTGACCCGCCCGGCCTGTCCCCACAACGACTAACCTGTGACCCGCCCGGCATGTCCCCACAACGACTAACCTGTGACCCGCCCAGCCTGTCCCCACACTGACTAGACCTTGACCTAACCTGTATACACACACTGTCTACATCATAACCAGGCCTGTTCCCACACTGAGTAGACCGTGACCCAGCCTGTTCCCGCACTGATTAGACCACGACCCAGCCTGTCCCCACACTGACGACAACGCAACCAGCCTCTCCCCACACTGACTACACCGTGACCCCGGGCTGTCCACACACTGACTACACCGCGACCAGGCCTGCCCCCACGCTGACTACACTGTGACATGGTCTGTCCCCACACTGTCCACAACGTGACCCAGCCTGTCCACATACCGACTACACTGTGACCAGGCCTTCCCCCACGCTGACTACACTGTGACATGGTCTGTCCCCACACTGTCCACAACGTGACCCAGCCTGTCAACATACTGACTACACTGTGACCAGGCCTTCCCCCACACTGACTACACTGTGACATGGTCTGACCCCACACTGTCCACACACTGACTACACCCGTTCAAATCTCCACACTGGGAAACGACTCAATCTCTCCCATATCACTTCTCCCTTGTGTTGTGCCACCACGTGAAGTTCAGCAGAGTTGCACCATTAGGCCCCATTCCTATCATGGCTGCCCTCTCCTGCCTTTCAGCCTTCTTCTCCTGCCTTCTCCCCATCACCTTTGACACCTTTAGTCATCAAGAACTAATCAACCTCTTCTTGAAATCCACTGAAAGACACAATCAAATGTGACAATAAATTCTATTCTCACCATCTTCTGGCTGAAGAAACCTCATTTCAACCACAGAAGATTACAGCACAGAAACTGGCCTCTTCAGCCCTTCTAGTCTGGGCTGAACTTTCTTTTTCTGCCCAGTCCCACTGACCTTCATCCAGTCCATATCCCTCCATCCCTCTCCCATCCATGTACCTTTCCAAATTCTTCATAAATGTTAAAATTGAGCCCGCATTTGCCACCTCCACTGGAAGCTCATTCCACACCCCCACCACTCTCCGTGTGAAGAAGTTCCCTCCTAAACTTTACCCCTTTTACCCTCAACCTATGTCCTCTGGTTTGTATCTCACCCACCCTCAGTGGGAAAAAGCCGACCTACATTTACTCTGTCTGTCCTCCTCATCATTTTAAATACCTCCATCAAATTCCCCCTCATTCTTCTACGCTCCAGGGAATAAAGTCTTAACCTGTTTAGCCTTTCCCTGTAACTCAGTTCCTGAAGTCCGGGCAACATCCAAGTCAATCTTCTCTGCACTCTTTCTATCGTATTGATATCTTTTGTGTAGTTCAGTGACCAAAACGGCGCACAATTCTCCAAGTTTGGCCTTAAAGGTCTTATACAACTTGACCATAACATCCCAACTCCTACACTATTACTTTGAGTTATGAAGGCCAAGATGCCAGAAACGTCTGACGTTCATTGAGAGACTGTGCCCTCTGGTCCTGGACTCTCCCACTTCCATGAGGAGTTGACAAGATCTGTCCTTGCTATTCTCTATCTCCCCGGGGACCTGACTTGCATGAATCACATTCATTTTGGTCCTCAACAACTCCACACCGGTATCATATCACAAAGAACACAGAAGGTTCATCAATCAAATCACAGCAACTGAAAACTGAAAGCCAAAGCAGCAAGGTCACTCAACGGCTCCCAAAAGGTCTCCAGTCTGCATCCACACACACAGGCTGACCTACTGAGACCAGTCATGATTTATGGTTTTGGGGACGTGAAACAGAACGATTCTGCCTGAGTGACGGAGGGGAAACGGATTCATTACCAGCATTTCTAGCTCGTTGCTGCCCAGATCCAACTCCTCCAGCTTCACCAAGAATGACAGTGACCTGCAGGCATAGGAATGGATACAATGAGTCAGGGATGCCAGAGCTGGCAGCTCCTCGGGGACCACCCCCCTGCAGGTACATGGAGGGGGAGTAACATGGCAGAGTGAGGGTGTGGTGGTGAGGGGGAAGGGAAGGATGGGAGGGGAAGGGAGCGGGGGAAGGAGGAAGGGAAGAGGGAGGGTGAGGAGAGGTGGGAGGGAGAGTTGGGAGCGTGGCAGGGGGGTAAAGGCAGCGGGGTGGTGGGGTGGGGGGAAAGGTGGGTGGAGGGAAGAGACATGAATGAGACCCATGGGAATAGCAGCCCTGGAGTCGCTGCACTAACTCAAAAGGCCTCAGCGATGAAACACTGAAAATTCTTCACCATGTTTGGTACTCACGTTGGCAGCGTCTTCAGAAGGTTCTCCCGGAGTTCCAGGGTAACCAGGTTCGATAAACTGCAAACACAGAGAGAGTGAGCATCGTGCGCCCAGCTGTAGGGAGCAGACAGCGAAGGACACACAGGCAGTCAGCTGCTGGAGATTTGAGGTCAAAGGACCCACACCAGGCTGCGGGCTGCTGGAGACACACCAGGCTGCGGGCTGCTGGAGACACACCAGGCTGCGGGCTGCTGGACCCACACCAGGCTGCGGGCTGCTGGAGACACACCAGGCTGCGGGCTGCTGGACCCACACCAGGCTGCGGGCTGCTGGAGACACACCAGGCTGCGGGCTGCTGGACCCACACCAGGCTGCGGGCTGCTGAACCCACACCAGGCTGCGGGCTACTGAACCCACACCAGGCTGCGGGCTGCTGAACCCACACCAGACTGCGGGCTGCTGGAGACACACCAGGCTGCAGGCTGCTGGACCCACACCAGGCTGCGGGCTGCTGGAGACACACCAGGCTGCAGGCTGCTGGAGACACACCAGGCTGCGGGCTGCTGGACCCATACCAGGCTGTGGGCTGCTGGAGACTGGCTCATGGGAACCAGATATCATCAGATCTGGGATTCAAGAGGGTGCTCAGAGCAAGAAAGGCTCTGATCGTGTCGGAGGTTGGGATCTAGAGCTCAGGTGGCTGATGGATCAAACAGGAGTCAGTGCGGCTGCAGGAGCGCCGGACACTCAGTGACTCTGAAGGGACCCTCTTTTGCTTCTCTTTCTCTGACTGTAAGTGGCTCCGGGCAATGCTCATGGCAACCTTTGCCTGTCTTACGACAGTTTCATGTAATACTACAGTTGTGTTTCATTGCATGACATGAAGTAACATGTTTTGGGCCTGATCCCTTCGTGGAGGTATGAGCAGAAAGCAGGCTAACACCTGAATGAAAAGGTGGTGGAGAGGAGGGAGGAAGAAGGGAGGAGGAGAACAGGTGGGAGGGTAGAAGAGAACAATAGCCTATCTGTTCTTTTCTAACAGCTCCTCTCAATTGCTCTCATAAAACCACAAGGATCAACTTGTCTTATCTATTTATTGTTTATTACATGACAATAAATAGTATGTATCTGATCTGATCATTGCATTCGCCTTCTTCACAATCGACTCAACTTGAAGGTCAACCTTCAGTGAATCCTGCACAAAGATCCCAAGTCCCTTTGCAACTCCAAATTTTGAATTTCCTCCCCATCCAAATAATAATCCTTCCACCAAAGTCCCCGACCGTACACATTCCAACATTGTATTTCATTTGCCATTTTGTTTGCTCATTCTCCTAATCCAAGCCTCCCTGTTTCCTTCTCACTACGTCGTGTACAAGTAAAAAAAGTCCTAGGGTTCCCGAAAAGATGAGAAGGGGAAAATTAATATTGGATAAAGCAGGTCTGTCCAAGGCTTTGAACATCTATTTTGTGTTGGTCTTCATAGTGCAAGATGCAGGTAAGATAACAGTGGTGTTACGGATGCAATGGGAGGTGAGGATGTCGATACAATCACAATCTTTAAAGAGGTGGTTCTGAGCAAGCTGGTGCATCGATAGGTAGACAACTCGCCTGGTCCTGAAAGAAGTGGGAGAAGGTGAAGTTCATGCATTTGTGGTAATTTACCCAAATTCATTGGACAGCTCTCAGCAGATTGAAAGACCACATGTAGCTAAAATGTAGGTTATAATCCGCCAGTGAATTTAATATACATTGTCAGGAGAAGGCTTGAAGCTATCTTCAAGCTAGAAGATGCACGGTAAATGGTCGGGCACTGAGGAGTGTGGTAGAACAGAGGGATCTGGGAATACAGATACATAATTCCCTGAAAGTGGCATCACAGGTGGACAGGGTTGTAAAGAGAGCTTTTGGCATCTTGGCCTTCATAAATCAAAGTATTGAGTCCAGGAGTTGGGATGTTATGGTAAAGATGTATAAGACATTGGTGTGGCTAAATTTGGAGGATTGTGTGCAGTTTTGGTCACCAAACTACAGGAAAGATATCAATAAGATAGAAAGAGGGCAGAGAAGATTTACTAGGATGTTGCCTGGACTTCAGGAACTGAGTTACAGGGAAAGGTTGAACAGATTAGGACTTTATTCCCTGGAGTGTAGAAGAATGAGGGAAGATTTGATGGAGTTAATATTAAACATAATTAAAATTACGAGGGGGATAGACAGAGAAAATTTAGATCAGCTCTTTCCACTGAGGGTCGGTGAGATACAAACCAGAGGACATGGGTTACGAGAGAAAGGGGAAAAGTTTAGGGGGATCATGACGAGGATCTTCTTCACACAGAGAACGGTGGGGGCGAGGAACAAGCTGCCAGTTGAAGTGGTGAATGCGGGCTCAATTTGGACAGGTACGTGGATGGGAGAAGTATGGAGGGCTATGGACTGGTGCAGATCAGTGGGACAAGGCAGAAAAATAGTTCGACACAGACTAGAAGGGGCTGTTTCTGTGCTATAATGTTCTATAATTCTAAATAAAACATAACATTGATAGATCAGGTGCAAGCAGCTGATTTTAGCATGGATTGGGCATAATTTTCATGCACAAAGTGAAGGGAAGGAAATTTAGAGGAGACATAAGGGTTAAGTATATTTTTTACACAGAGAGTTGTGGGGGTCCTGGAATGCCTTGCCAGGGATGGTGGTGGGGCATTTAAGAGACTCTCATACAGACACATGGATGGAAGAAAAATAGAGGGTTACAGGGTAGGGAGGATTTAGTACATTTTTAAAGAAATATATGGGCCAGCTCAAAATCGAGGGCTGAAGAGCCTGTACTGTGCTGTTCAATTATGTTCAGTAGACACATGGGTCGCAGGGAATATACCTATGCAGCACAGTTTCATGTAATAAAACAGCTGCTAATGTTCTGGCAAACGACAGAACATCTGCTCCTACAGTTGTGGGCCACAGGGTGACAGGGTGTCTGAGGGGTAAACCAGTCTGCAGAGATATGATGAAGTGGTCAGGGATCAGCTCGTGCTGTGACCTGTCTGTTCAAATGTTCAGCGGATTCTCAGTTCGGCAGGTACTCATCACCAGTTCTGTTGCTCACTTACTTGCCAATGTCACTGGGCAGGAACTGCAGGGACACGTCGTTGAGGGAAAGATGAGCGAGAATGCGTAGCTGTGTGAATCCGTCTGGCAGCCTGCGGGAGACATATCCAAACACAGATGGCAACAGGTTGAGAGAACACAGCGGCCTGACAGATCCCCTGTCCCTCCACCAGTGTTCCCAGAGCAGGGTATGAGAACAGGGTCCCTGGGCGGGGGGGGGGGGGGGGGGATGTCAGTGAGCAGTTAACTCATTCCGTATTATCCCACACCAGGGTCAGTGAATAGTGAACCCATGCCCCCATCCCTGGGGTCAGTGAATCGTGAATGCACCCACCACCCCCAGGGTGAGCTGTGAACCCATACCCCCACCCCTAGGATCAGTGAACAGTTAACCAACTCCCCCCCAGGTATCAATGAGCAGTGACCCCACCTGAGATCAGTGAGAAGGGTCTCCCCCAACCCCCCCCCCCCCCGCCCAGGGATTCCTCTGACATCACCCCCCCCCAACAGTCAGTCTGCATGGTCTCCCCCAGCCCCAGGCTTAGGGGGTCTGTGAGCAGGTACTCCCCCACCTCCAGGGATCAGGGGGTCTGTGAGCTGGGTCTCCCCCACCTCCTGGGGTCAGGGGATCTGTTAACAGGGTCTCTTCCACCTCCTAGATTTAGGGGTCTGTGAGCAGGGTCTCCCCCACCTCCTAGGGTTTGGGGTCTGTGAGCAGGGTCTCCCCCACCTCTTGGGGTCAGGGGATCTGTGAATAGGGTCTCCCCCACCTCCTAGGGTTGGGGTCTGTGAGCAGGGTCTCCCCCAACTCCTGGGGTCAGGGGATCTGTGGATAGGGTCTCCCCCACCTCCTAGGGTCGGGGTCTGAGAGCAGGGTCTCCCCCACCTCCTGGGGTCGGGGTCTGTGAGCAGGGTCTCCCCCACCACCTGGGGTCAGGGGATCTGTGAATAGGGTCTCCCCCACCTCCTTGGGTCAGGGGTCCATGAGCAGAATCTCCCCCTCACCCTGGGGGCATGCAAGTAGTTCTCCCCCACACCCCAGGGTCCGCATGCAGGCCGAAATTGAGGGTCTGAGAGCTGAGAACCGTACCTGGAGAGTGGGTTTCCACTGAAATCAGCAATTTCCAGAGATTTGCAGAATTTAATGCTCTCTGGAATTTCAGGAATATCTGTGGAGACAATACCACCAAGGTTTAACTCAACCGTCCAGAACCAGCCACAAGGCCATTTGGTCCGTCAAGCCTGCTCAGGCATTCGAATCTTGGCTGGTGTATTCTCCCTCTCACCCCATCTCCAGCCTTCTCCTCACCTTTGATGCCCAGCTAAAAGAACCAATCGACATCCACTTTAATCCACCCAATGACCCGACCTCCACACCCATCTGTGGCAACAAATTCCAGATTCACCACCATCTGGCTGAAGAAACCAGATCGGATCATGACTATATATTGTCATGTAATTAAAACAAATAAATTTAATATTACATGAAATTCCCTTGAGATTTGTAGGAGCTTTGCCCAATGCTCCTTGTGGTCAGAAACAGAGAACTAAAAGAGAGTCCCTTCATGAGTCACCAAGTGTCCAGGGATTTGCCTCCAGCCGTACGGACTCCAGTCCAGTTCAGCCCAAGCTCCAGATCCAATCCTTCCACACGACGAGAAGCCTTCAGCGCCCAGGCCCCTTCAGGAGCCCATCTTGCCCTCAGCACCCTCTCGAATCCTGGTTCCAATACCTGCTTCTCATGAGCCACTCTCCAGCAGCTGCAGAACTCAAGACGCCAGCTGCTCGCAACCTGTCTGTGTCCTTCAGCCGCTGAGTCCCTCACTGGTCCACCACCGTAGTCACCGTCCTGTTGGGTCATCTCCTCTGCTTCTCCTTTTCAACGTGGGGGAGGGGGGTGGTTTCTCCCCGTTACTAGAGCCATCGGCAATCGGACTGGACAGTGGGACCCCACGAGGCCGCTGTGTCTCCGCTTTTCTGGGTCCTCACCAGTGGCAGAGCTCCTGTTACACCAGCACCGCCATGTTTTTCCTCTTTTTTGGCTGAAGAAACTACTCCTCATCCCTGCTCCAAAAGGAAGCACTTTTATTCTGAGGCCATGCCCTCTGGTCCCACCACTGGAAACATTTCCACATCCAGTTAAACTAGAAAACCTGCAGATACTGGGTCAAGGGAAGTAGACAATTTCCTCCGGCCCATTTGTGGATTGATCACCACATGTACTCTATCCACCCATTGCTTTGAAGGGAAATCCCTTCGTCCTTCTGAACTCCAGCGAGAACTGGCTCCAAGCCATCACACTCCTACGATCCCCCTCTCATCCTTGGAATCATTCCCCTAAACCTCCTCTGGACGCTCTCCAGCCCCAACACATATGTGGGTCAAACTGCTTGCATAGTGGTCTGACCAAGGCCTCAGCAAGACGTCCTTGTTCTTACATTCCCGGACACTAACACTGCATCTGCCTTCCTTCTCATCACCTCAACTAGCACGTTAACCTTATCGGACTCTGCACTGGGGCTCACAGCCCCCTTGAACCTCCGCTTTTTGAATTCTCTCTCCATTCGGAAACAGTCGCTACCATTCTTCCCACCAAAGTGCACAATCATACACTTCCCCTCACTGTATTCCATCCGCCTCGTCTCTGCCAAACCTTTCCACCTGTCCATCCCTCTGATCCTTCACCCTCCCCCCAGTCAGCCCTGACCCTTCACTCTTCCCCCATGCAGTCACCCCGATCCTACTCGTCCCAATACACCCGACCCTTAACCCTTCACCCAGTCACCTCGACCCTTCATTCTGACCTTCATCCTTCCCGTGCAGTCACCCCTGACCTTCACCCTTCCCGTGCAGTCACCCCTGACCTTCACCCTTTCCCGTGCAATTATCCCTGACCCTTCACCTCCAGTCACCCTGACCCTACACATCTCAATTCACCCGACCCTTAAACCTTCACCCAATCACCTCGACCCTTCACCTATACAGTCATCCATGACTCTTCACCCCCCATGCAGTCATCCCAACCTTCAACCTTCCCCAGTCATCCCTGACCCTTCACCTCCACGCAGTCACCCTAACCCTACACATCTCAATTCACCCAACCCTTCACCATACACAGTCACCCCTGACCCTACATAGTCATCCCTGAGCCTACACACACCCCCCACACTGTCACCCCTGACACTACAGTCATCCCTGAGCCTACACACCCCCCACACAGTTACCCCTGACCCTACACAGTCACCTGTGAGCCTACACACCCCCCACCCAAGCAGTCACCCCAACCCTACACATCCCAATTCGCCCAACCCTTAACCCTTCACCCAGTCACCTCGACCCTTCACCACCACACACAGTCATCCCTGAGCCTACAAACACCCCCATGTAGTCACCCCTGACCCTTTGCCTTCCTTCTACACAGTTTGAAACAAGGGAAGACTATGAAGAGTTGGTTGTTTAAGCCAAAGGGTGCAGAGCTTTCTGTTGCTGAGGCAGTCGAACGTCTGGATGCCCTCTCTGGCAGAGGGGCAGGGTCTAAATCAGGGGGTGCATTCGCAGAGGAGTAGATCACTTTGAAACAACAGTCAATGAGAATGATGTGTAACTAGCACAGCAATGGGAGCGCCTTTCTGGTGGACTAGCCGTGAGGCAGGATGTCTCCTACAACCCCACCCACCCTTCCCTCATACCCCACACCCACAGACTAGTGTGCTCTGAGCCAATGGCATTTCTGTGCTACACAATTCTACGGCCAAGAACTTGGGTCAGCTTGTGAGGGTGAAGTGGATGTGATTGTGACCCTGGTTTTACTCACCGTTGCGAGAGATGTCGAGCTCCACCAGCTGCATGAAGTTGGCCACCTCCGGTGGAAGACACTGGATGTCATTGTCACTCAGGCCAAGCTTTCGCAGGTTCAGCAGACGAAAGAAAGGCTGTGGGGCAAGGGAAAGGATGAGTGCTGAAGGCAGGCCCAGACTGGTCTACAGGGGCAAGGACAGCCAGAGAGGGAAGGGCTTGACCGAGGTGGTGGAGGTTTATATGGGTCGGCACAAAGTCAATTATTGCCCATAACATCTTTTCCTCAGTGTCAGTCCCTCTTCTCCAACTGCCCCATGACACAGGCCAGTGTGCTCTGGGCCACTGGTGTCACCTCCAATTCCCTCCTCTCCAACTGCCCCATGACACAGACCAGTGTGTTCTGGGCCACTGGTGTCACCTCCAATTCCCATCTCTCCAACTGCCCCATGACACCGACCAGTGTGTTCTGGGCCACTGGTGTCACCTCCAATTCCCTCCTCTCCAACTGCCCCATGACACAGACCAGTGTGCTCTGGGCCACTGGTGTCACCTCCAATTCCCTCCTCTCCAACTGCCCCATGACACAGACCAGTGTGCTCTGGGCCACTGGTGTCACCTCCAATTTATTCCCCAGCTTCCACAAGCTTCAAGCTTCAGAGATTTAACTACTTGAAGACGCTGTCAATGACAAACAAGAACACGAGAGATCGGAGCAGGAGTTGGTCATCCGGCCCATTGAGCCTGATGAAATGGTCATGAATTCAGCACTCAGCTCCACCTTCCCACCCCATAACCCTCATTTCCAATTCCCCCACCATTCAAAGACTTTTGGCTGGGTACTTGGATCGGGCAAACATTATGGTATATGGACCTGATGCAGGTCAATGGGATCTGTGTAGGTGGACATCTTGGTCAGCACAGGCAGGGCCTCATACTGCGGGATTCTATGGTTGAGCATGTGGGACAGCTTGCGAGCGTGAAAGAGGCATGATTCACCCTGAAACACGTGCTGCCCTGGCTGAGAGGTGTTCCTGCCTGCTCTGTCATCGACTTGCCTGAGGATGATGGACCACTCACCAACGACAAAATGGAAACACCCCGGGAATTTGCAGCCAGTGCAAGTGTAAGGTTTACACCGCGATGAAACACCATTCAAAGGTTCATCAGAGGCTGTGCTGCTTGTTCCTACCCTCTCCCAAATCCCAATGGTTAATTGCAGGCAGACAGAGGGAGGGAAAGGGCATTCCCAGACACTGCTGATACCCAGTCTGGAGTAAAACAACTTGATGGAGCAACTCAGCCAATGTGGAGATGGAAGGGAGGGTCACGTCTCGCATCCAACCCTGCATCGTGACTGCGTGGAGGGGCGAGAGATGGGGGAGGGGGAAGAGTGAGACAGGGAGCATAGGGGTCAGGGGAGAGGGGGAGTGGGCTTGTTAAGAACAGGAGGGTGAGAGATAGAAGTAGACAAAAAAGGGAAGGAGTGCATGAAAGGAGAGAGGGAGAGCGTGAGAGCAAGGGAGGAAAGCTTGAGGGCTGGGGGAGATGGGGGCATTGGAGGGGGAGAAGGGGGAGATAGGGGTGTTGGAGGGGGAGATGGGGGCGTTGGAGGGAGTTGAAGAGGAAAGAGGGGGAGGGCCGGGGCAGGGGGGGAGAGTGTGGGCATTAGAAGAGGAAAGGGGGAGCATTGGATGGGAAAAGGGAGAATGTTGGAGGGGGAGCACCGGGGCAGGGGAGAGGGATGCGTTGGAGTGGAATCGTTGGAGGGAGAGTGGGGGAGTGTTTGTGTGAAGAGGGGGTGTGTCTATGTATTATGCTGGTTTAAAGCATGCCTGAAGGTCTACAGGTTGCATTATGTGCCCTGATTTACATGTGATTCATTGATATGCCAACACATAACCGTGTTGTGAAATGGGTGAGGCTTGCTGTGAACCTGCTGGGTTGGTGACAAACTCATTTCCCACACATCTGCTCTCACACACCTCCAGTGCAGACGCAGATCACCAGACATCATCCGTCATCCCACTACCTCCAGTATTCCTGACAACTCCAATAAGGTTGGGGTTTCCACCATTCACTGGCAGTTTCCCTTCAATCAAAGGTGGTGAAATATTATCCTTTCACCTCCCCCATCCCCAGCATCCTGCTCTCATGGGTGAGATAGATTCACCTGCACCTCTTTCAACATTGTCTCCTGCAATTAGGGGTGACATGGTTAGTGTAGCAGTTAGCACGCTCTTACAGGGCAAACAATCGGGACGGGGTTCAAATTCTGCGCTGTCTGTAGGGAGTTTCCCCATGTCTGTGTGATCTTTCCCGGGGGTCCGACTTACTTCCACCGATCGAAACGTGTATGTACATTGAGTGTAATTGGGTGGCACAGGCTCAAGGGCCGTCAGGGCCTGTTACCGTGCTGTATGTCTAAATCTAAAATTTGCTGCTCTTGATAGACCTGTAAAACACTACAGCACAGATAACAGGCCATTTGGCCCTTCTATTCTGTGACAAAACATCAAAACTGCTAGTCCCACTGACCTGCACCCATTCCATCACCGTCCAGACTTCTCCCATCCATGTATCTGTCCAATTTATTCTTAAAACACAAGTGAGCCTACATTTACCACATTTCCACACTCCCTCCACTCTCGGAGGGAAGAAATTCTCCCTACTGTTTCCTCTAAACCTTTATCCTTTCACCCTAAAGCCACGTCCTCTCATATTTATCTCTCCTAGCTCAGTGGAAAGAGCCTACTCACATTTACTCTCTGTCCCCCTCATAATTTTGTAAACCTCGATCAAATCTCCCCTCATTCTTCTACACTCCAAGGAATAAATTCCTAACATGTTTAATCTTTCCCAGTAACTCAACTCTTCTCTGCCCTCTTTCTATCTTATTGATATCCTTCCTGTAGCTAGACGACCAGAAATGCACACAATAGCTTCAAGCCTTCTCCTGACAATGTATATTAAATTCACCGGCAGATTGTAACCTACATTTTAGCTACATTATTGTTTTAAATATCGGAGTGACATGTGGTGAGACCTGTCCAGTGAATTTGGGTAAATTACCACAAATGCATCAACCTTAAAACCCTGTCTACCTGTGACGCCACTTTAAGGGAATTAAGTATCTGTATTCCCAGATAGATCCGTTTGTTCTTCTGTTCTCCTCAGGGCCCTGCCATTTACCATGTACGTCCTACCTCAGTTTGTTCTTCCAAAATGCAACATCTCACACTTGTCTGCATTAAATTCCATCTGCCTTTTTTTCAGCCCATTTCTCCAGCTGGTCCAGATCCCTCTGCAAGTGTTGAAAGCCTTCCTCGCTGTCCACAACACCTCAATAAGCAAACTTGCTGATCCAATTTACCACATTGTCATCCAGATCATTGATATAGATGACAAACAACAATGGTCTCAGCACCGATCCCTGAGGCACCACTAATCACAGGCCTCCAGTCTGAGAACCAACCATCCACCACTACTCTCTGCCTTCTCCCATTCAGTCGATTTCAAATCCAGTTCACAACCTCTACCTGAATACCTAGCGTCTGAACCTTCTCAACTAACCTCCCATGTTGGACCTTGTCAAAGGCCTTACTAAAGTCCATGAAGACCACATCCACAGCCTTTCCTTCATCTACTTTCTTGGTAACTTCCACGAAAAACTCTACAAGATTGGTTAAACACGCACAAAGCCATGCTTTCTGCCCCTAATCCACCCTGGTTGTCCAAATATCTATATATCCTGTCTCTCAGAACTCCCTTCAATAATTTGCCTACTACTAATGTCAAGCTCACTGATCTGTAATGTCCTGGTTTATTTTTGGAGACTCTTTGAAACAACAGAATAACACGAGCTACCCTCCACTCCTCTAGGACCACACCCGTAGCTACAGACATTTTAAATATTTCTGCCAAGGCTCCTGCAATTTGAAGAATGTGACCTCCTCCGTGCCAGCCAGACCAAATGTGAGAATGTGAACCGGATGAAGCATTTGGTCCAGAAAAAGGTGAGAACAGGTCTTCCCACTCGGTGTGTGTCCTCAATCATCTCAATGGCCCAACTGAGGAAAAGCAAATGAGAAGAACAGCACATCCTCTACCACTTTGTTACCTCCCCCCCTCCTCCAAAACACACACCTATCCCCACCCCTGTTCTGCCTGGGGTCAGTGCTTGAAGCTGTCATTTGGGGTGAAATAGCAGCACATAAATTTCATTCAACCATAGAACCCTACAGCACAGAAAAAGACTCTGACAGGCACGTGGATGTAAGAAAAAGAGAGGATTATGGGTGTAGGGAGGGAAGGTTTAGATTGTTGTGGAGGAGGTTTATATACTGTAGGTCAGCACAACATCGTGGGCTATAAGGCTTGCACTCCGGTGTAATGTTCTATCCTCTAGAGAGACATTTAGAGAAGAACGTGGATAGGACCGGTTTGGAGGGAAGAACGCTGTTAAATGGGACCAGCTGGTGTCATCAGGTGTGTTGGAATGATGGACCTGCGTCTGAGTGATACAACTCCATTCTGTTCGTTTGACGATAGTTACTGAATCCAGCAGATATCCTTGGCCAACAATCAGATCACCCGAACAGGGAGGGCGAGAGAGCTTGCCAACTCTCACTAATCAAATACACAACTCACACCCATAAACCAATATCTGAACAATCATTTACAGATGAAAGTATCCCAACTGCTGTGCTAACGAACGTCTGACAAAATACGCGTTCGTGGAGGAGTGGCTGGGCGATGCACCTCACCGCCAGCATTCTGGACAACCCCCAAGTCCGTAAACCACAGCAGAAACTCCTAACCTCAGCAATGGAAGGGTTACGTGCCAAGACTACAGCTGCACTCAGCAGGTACTCAGCAAGATATTCAGTGCCCTCTATGATGTTTGGGACACTTTTTTCCTTTATTTGCCCTTGTGCGCCACAGTTTTAAATTTCTATTCAAACAATTCACATGGATTCCAGAGCACATTCAGATTTTATTAAAGGGTATTTGTGTATATTTTGGGTTGACCATGTAGCAATTACAGCACTCATTTCAGGGCCCCATATTTGGGACATTGCAGTGGTGTGTTTATTGAGGGAGTCAGGTTCGGTACGTTGTTGCATATCCCTTGCAATGTAATGACTGTTTGAAGTCTGTGATTCATCAACATCATGAGGTTCTTCTCTAGTTATGCTCTGCCAGGCCTCTCCTGCATCCATGTTCAGCTCCAGCTGGTTTTGGGGGCTTGTCCCCTTAAGTTTTCTCTTTAGCACGTGGAAGGCACGCTCGCTGTTCGCCATTTACATCGACGATTTGGAAGAGGGGACAGAGGGTGGTGTAGCCAAGTTTGCAGATGATACTAAATTGAGTGGAAAAGCAAATTGTACGGAGGATGTGGAGAGGCTGCAGAAGAATATAGTTAAGTTAGGGGAGTGGGCAGATGAAGTCCAACGTTAGTAAATGTGAGGTCATCCACTTTGGTAGGAAAAATAGAAGAGCAGATTGAGATTATTATTTAAATGATGAAAGACTGCAGGCTGCTGTCGTGCAGAAGGACTTGGGAGGGCACGTGCATGAATCACAAAAAGTTGGGTTGCAGGTGCAATAAGTTATTAAGAAGGCAAATGGAATGTTGGCCTTCATCGCTCGGGGAATTGGATTCAAGAGCAGGGAGGTCATGCTGCAACTGTACAAGGTCCTGGTGAGGCGGCACCTGGAGAACTGTGTACAGTTCTGGTCTCCGTACTTGAGGAAAGATGTACTGACCTTGGAGGCCGTCCAGAGAAGGTTCACCAGGTTGATCCCGGAGGTGAGGGGGTTGACCTATGAGGAGAGACTAAATCGCCTGGGATTATACTCATTTGAATTCAGAAGAGAGGAGATCTGATAGAAACATATAAAATTATGAAAATGAGAGATAAGATGAGAGGCAGGAAAAATTGTTTTCACAGGTAGGTGAGACCAGAACTAGGGGACACGGCCTCAAGATTCAGGGGAGTAGATTTAAGATGGAGATGAGGAAAATCTATTTTTCCCCCAGAGTCGTGAATCTGTGGAATTCTCTGCCCAGGAAAGAGATTGAGGCAACTTCATTCAACATATTTACGGTTCAGTTAGATAGATTTTCACACAAAAATGGAATTAAGGGATAAGGGGAAAAGGCAGGTGGGTGGAGTTGAGTCAATAATCAGATCAGCCATGATCTTATTGAATGAAGGAGCAGGCTCGACGGGCCGGATGGCCGACTCCTGCTCCTATTTCTTATGTTTCTATGTTCAACTGGATTTAGATCAGGTGACTGACTTTGCCATTCAAGAATTTTGCCATTTTAAACTTTGAAAAACTCCTTTGTTGCTTTAGTAGTATGTTTGGGACCATTGACTTGCTGGAGGATGAAGCTCTGTCCAATGAGTTTGGAGGCATTTGCTCAAACTTGAGCAGATGTTTCCAGAAACCTCAGAATTCATTTTGCTCCTCCCATCAGCAGTTACATTATCCATGAAGATTAGTGCACCAGTACCTGAGGCAGCCATATATGCCCAGGCCATAACACCCCCACCGTCATGTTTCACCATGAGGTGGTATGCCTGGATCTTGGGCAGTTCCTTTATATCTCCACACTCTGATACTTTTTCCAGAATTCTGCAGACTCTTTTCAATATTTCTTGGCAAACTGTAATCTGACAATCTTGCTTCTGTGGCTAACTAGAGGTTTGCATCTTGCAGTGTAGCCTCTGTATTTCTGTTCATGAAGTCATCTGCAGACCTTCATCGTTGACACGTCCCCACCTGCCTCTGGAAGAGTGTTTCTGATCTGCCTTCATTGTGATGAGAATCTGGTCAATGGGGACTTTCCTTGTCCTACCAGCCACTTTGTGATTACAGGTGCTTCTCAACTTATAATGGGGTTACTTTCTGGCAAACCCATCGCAAGTTGAAAACATTACAAGTCAAAATAGAATACCACACCTACCATATTTTTATAATTACATTTTGAATTTCTTTATCCTACACTGAAAAAAGCATTAACATGCACAGCTGGAAGCACACTGGGCATGAAGAATCTTTGAAGCACTGAAGTAAAATTAATTGCTGGATGAGAAGCGCGAACCGCACATCGCAAGCACAGGAAGAGATCGGAATTTGAAATTGAAAGTGCAGATTCGAACCACCATAACTTTGAAAAATGATGTGGGCCCTTCGTTAGTAGCTCACCAGTACACTCTTCCTTCTTGACGATGTCCGAAACTGTTGACTTTGGTAATCCTAAAGGTTGGGCAACACCTCATAACTGCTTCTTTGTCTTTCATTGGGCACCACCAGACTCAGCATCATGGTGGGGTGGGGGGGGAATTTCACAGCTCTTGAGAATGAGTTATTACGCCCCCTCCCCAACCTGGTCCAACACTGCTGCTACCCTCCCCCAGCAGCATCCCAGACATAGAAGGAACACACCTGTTTCTTCCACGCTCAGTACACTTCCCCGTCCCAGCACTCGGTCTCAATTATACAACGCCAAATAAAGCATGGCAGCCAAGGCCAGGTCTCAACGGACTCCTTGTCGCCATTACTTTGTGACTTAGGCACTATTTTGCGTAGATCTGCTGCTGCTATCCACCACCCCACCCCGGTTACCCAAATTCCCCTCAATTAGATTTGTTCTGATGCCAACTCTGGTCATTGTGTAGAAAGATGGCAACTACAGACTCCAGCCCAGCTCTCATACCCGAGTCTCACAAACACCTGTGAAGCCAAATGTCCCAAACATTAGGGTGCCCTGAAATGAGGGGACGACATATAAAAAGGGCAGTAATTTCTTCATGGTCAAACCAAAATTTATACAAATAACCTTGAATAAAATCTGAAATGTGCATTTTAATTATAGGTGAATTGCTTGATTACACATTTAAAAATGGGAAGCACAGGGATGAATAAAGGAAAAAAAGTGTCTGTCCCAAATATAGAGGACACTGAAGCACAGGATGTGGAGAAGGTGCAGAGAGATTCACCAGAATGTTCCCCAGCTACATGGACAAGGTTGGACAAACCAGAAGTGCTTTTCTGAAGACTCAGAGGCTGGGGGTGTACCCGAAAAAAGTTTACAAAATCACCTGAGGAAGTTGGAATCTTTCTCCCAGGATGGAAACGTGCTGGTTTCAGGGCAATTTAAAGTGAACGTGCAAGGCAAGCTTTTGTTTAACTGAGAGCAGTCTGGAAGAAATGACATTACTGATGCTCATGGGCCATTGGATGGACAGGCATTGAATGAAAGAATCCGGGCCCTGCTGTAGACGGGATAGGTGATGAGCAAAGGAACTTTCCTGCGCTGTATTCGTCCGTAGAGATCGGACAGTCCTTTCTCTGACAAGGTGCCAGAAAGCACACCACACAAGGGCTCAAGGAAACCCATGGCACACACCGCAGTTACACCTCAGACACAGGACGTGCACCATAACCCACAATCATCAGTTTAAGGCAGTGGGTCTTAAACGTTTTCTTTCCACCCACTTACCACCTTAAGCAATCCCTTACTAATCACAGAGCACCAATGGCATAGAGAGTACTTAAGGTGGTGTGTGAGTGGAAAGAAAAGGAAAAAAAACACTGCTTTAAGGAATGAAATAATTTCAATATAAAGAATGATAACATCTCCATTCCTCATGAAAACACCGAAACGCTGGAGGAACTCAGCCGGTCTTTCAACATCTACAGGGGACAAAGATATATTGCCAATGTTTCGGGCCTGAACCCTTCTTCCAGGAATAATACATCTTTGTCAAATCCTCTGGATGCTGAAAGACCAGCTGAATTTCTCCAGCATTCAGTGCTTTTACGACAATCACAGCGTGCTTCAGAGAGGAATTATTGCCGATGGTCACTGTAAAACGACGGGTGAAATAGTAGCATGGAACTAACTCTTCCCCACAGGTATGGTCATTGCTGCTTCCTCCAGTCTGGGGAGTGGATTGTTATTAAAAACACATGGAAATGCAAGAGGAACTCAGCTGGTCTTTTCAGTATCCATAGGAGACAGATATACTGCCGACATTTTGGGCCTGAGGCCTTCTTCAAGGAATAAGCAGAATGAGCCAGAAACGGGAAATCTCCGAGCACTAACAGCGCCGGCTGGGGGAGGGATCCAGACCAACACAAGGGGTTCATTGGACCTGGTAATAATTTATTACGTCCGTGCAAAAGCAGACAGGGAAGGAAGAGACAGACCTGGGGATGGCGACGAGGGAAGAAGTGAGGGGAGGGGTGTTTAATGAAAGCCAGAGAAGTCCAGTTGGAGGGTGCCCAGACAGAAGACGAGGTTCTGTTTGTTCCTCAAATATGCAGATGGTTGTTACTGCAGAGCACTCCCTCCATGGTGTAGTGCGACTCATTTTGACACAGTTCGTTCAGCCAGTGACTGATGACAGGGTACAGCAGATACTTTCCCCAGAGCCAACTCCTCAGGGCTCACACTACAGGAGCACTTCTTCCACCTGGCATTTCCTCCCAGCAGAGGAGGAGGCCATTTCGGCCCACTACCGAGAGTGGCTCACAGAACATTGTAACTTCTGCTATTCGAGGTTCTGCTGCTCCCCAGTACATATGGAACATACAACGGTACAGCACAGGAACAGGCCCTTCAGTCCACATGTCTCTGCTGTACATAATGTCTAAGTCAAACTAAAACACTGCTGCCACCCTGATAGATACCCACCTCCACCCGTCAAAATCAGGGGTCCATCTGAGCCTCCAACACTACTGTTGTATCTGCTTCCACCAAGTCTCCAGGCACCCACCACTCTCGGTGTATAATATTTGCCCTGCACATTTCCCCCTCACCTCTCATGCGTGACGCTTTTACCCTGGGGATACAATTCCGACTGCCCGCCCACAGATTGATCAACTTCCTCAGGTCTCCCCAAAGCCACCTGCACTCCAGAGAATGCACAGGCAAGTCCCAAGTTCGAGTTCAAGAGCTGTGAGGAAAAGTGGCAGCTCCACAAAACTCTGGTTGGACCGCCAAGTGTTGTATTCAGTTCTAGTCACCTCATTACAGGATGTGGAAACTTTAGAGAGGAAGTAGAGGAGATTCACCAGGATCTTGCCTGGTTTGGAGAATGTGTCCATATCATTTTATCATTTTCAACACCACCCACGACTCCTCCAACCTTCGTGTCATCCACAAACTCACTGACCCATCCCTTTGCCTCTTCATCCAGGACATTTCTAGAAATCACAGAGAGCAGGGGTCCCAGAACAGATCCCTGCGGCCCCTCCACTAGTCACCGACCTCCAGGCAGAAAACTTTCCTTCCACTACTACTCTCTGCTTTCTACATACAAACCAATATTTTATCCACATGGCCAAGGTTCCGTGGATTCCATTCAGCCAGTTTACCTCCCTCTGCCTCCACCCTCTCCACACCCACCCCCCCATTCAGTGAGATAACCCTCCCCATCACTTCTCTTGTATCCCCCCATTCCTATCCATCGATGACCTCTTACCTGTCAGCCAGTTCTCCTTCCACTGCCTTCGCCCTCTCCGCACCCACCACCCCATTCAGCGAGATAACCCTTCCCATCACTTTTCTTCTATCCCCCCATTCCTATCTATCGATGACCTCTTACCTGTCAGCCAGTTCTCCTTCCACTGCCTCCATCCTCTCCGCATCCACCCCCCAATTCATGGATCCCATTCCTCATAACTTTCAAGAGTCTTTCATAGAACACTACAGCACAGAAACAGGTCCCTCAGCTCTCCTGTCTGTACTGAACTATTTTTCCCCCTAGTCCCACTGACCTGCACCCACTCCATATCCCTCCATCCCTCTCCCATCCATGTATCTGTCCAAATTCCGATTAAATATTAAAATTGAGCCCACAGTCACCACTTCACCTGGCAGCTCATTCCACACCCCCACCACTCTCTGTGTGAAAAGGTTTCCCCTAAACCTTTCCCCTTTACCCATGTCGTCTGTTTGTATCTCATCTATCCTCAGTGTAAAAGCCTATCTACCTATCCCCTCATAATTTTAAATACCTCCATCAAATTTCCCCTCATTCTTCTACACTCCAGGGAATAAAGTCCTATCCTGTTTAACCTTTCACTGCAACTCAGTTCCTGAAGTCCAGCCAACATCCTAACTAGAAAACCTTCTCTGCCTCTTTCTATCTTATTGATATCTTTCCTGCAGGTGACCAAATCTGCACACATTCCTCCAAATTAGGCCTCATCAATGTCTTATACAACTTTACCATAACATCCCAACTCCCGTACTCAATACTTTGATTTATGAAGGCCAAGATGCCAAAAGCTCTCTTTACAACCCTGTCCACCTGTGACACCACTTTCAGGGAATTATGTATCTCTATTCCCAGATCCCTCTGTTCTACCCCATTCCTCAGTGCCCGACCATTTGCCGTGTACGTCCTTTCTTGGTTTATCCTTCCAAAATGCAACACCTCACACTTGTCTGCATTAAATTCCATCTGCCATTTTTCAGCCCATTTTTCCAGCTGGTCCAGATCCCTCTGCAAACTTTGAAAACCTTCTTTGCTGTCCACAATGTCTCCAATCTTAGTGTCATCTGCAAACTTGCTGATCCAATTTACCACATTATCATCCAGATCATTGATATAGATGACAAACAACAATGGTCCCAGCACTGACCCCTGAGGCCTCCAGTCTAAGAAAGCAACCACTACTCTCTGATTTCTCCCATCCAGCCATTTTCAAGTCCAGTTCACTACCTCAGCATGAGTATCTAATGTTGGAACCTTCCTGAATAAATTCCCTTACCGTCCACAGCCTTTCCTTCGTCAACTTTCCTGGTAACCTCTTCAGAAAACTCTGTAAAATTGGTTAAACACAATGTACCACACTCAAAGCCATGTTGATTATCCCTTATCAGTCTATGGCTGTCCAAATAATTGTCTATCCAATCTCTCAAAACACCTTCCAACAATTTACCTATTACTGATGTCAGGCTCACCAGCCTATAATTTCCAGGGTTACTTTTGGAGTCTTTATTAAACAACGGAACAACGTGAGCTAATGTCCAATCCTCCGGCACTTCACCCATGGCTAAGGACATTTTAAATAGTTCTGCCAGAGCCCCTGCAATTTCTACACCAGCATCCCTCAAGAACGGAGGGAACATCTCACCAGGCCCTGGGGATTTATCCACCTTTATTTGCTTTCAGACAGCAAACAATTCCTCCTCTTTAATCTGTGTGGGTTCCATGACCTCACTGCTTGTTTTCCTGACTTCCCACAGCTCTGTGCCTGTTTCCTGAATGAAAACTGATGAAATAAAAACATTTAAGATCTCCCCCACCTCTTTTGTCTCCATATAAAGCCAACCACTCTGATCTTCAAAGGAACCAATTTTGTCCCTAACTATCTTTTTGCTCTTAATGTACCTGTAGAAACCCTGAGGATTTTCCTTCCCATTGTCTCCCAAACCAACTTCGTGTCTTCTTTCAGCTTCCTGATTCTTTCTTGAGGGTTTTCTTGCATTTTTATTCTCCTCAAGTCCCTCATTTGCTTCGTGTTGCCTCTACCTGTTCTACCTCTCTCTCTTCTTCCAAACCAGATCCCCAATATCCCTCAAAAATCAAGGTTCCCTGTACCTGTTAACCTTGCCTTTAATCCTGACAGGAACATACAAACCCTGTACTCTCAGAATTTCACCTTTGAAGGTTCTCCATTTACCTCGAACATCATTGCCCGAAAACTACTTTTCCCAATCCACGCATTCTAGATCATTTTTCATTTCCTCAAAATTGACCTTTCTCCAATTTAGAATCTCAACCCAAGGCCCAGACCCATCCTTCTCCATAATCAACTTGTATCTAGTGGCATTATGACCACTCGATCCCAAAATATTCCCCTGCACATACTTCTGTCATCTGGTCCTGTCTCGTTCCCTAATAGGAGATCCAGTATTGCCCTCTCTCTCTAGTTGGTACCTCCGTATATTGATTTAGAAAACTTTCCTGAACACATTTGACAAGCTCCAAGCCGTCCATTCCTTTTACAGTGTGGGAGTCCCAGTCAATATGTAGAAAGTTAAAATTTCCAACCATCACAACCTTCTGTTTCCTGCAGCTGTCTCTCTATAGATTTGTTCTCCAATTCTCGTTGCCTATTGGGTGGTCTATTATACTAGCCCATGAGTGTGGGTCATACCTTTCTCATTCCTCAAGTGGGACCTTGTCAAATACCTTGCTAAAATCTATTTAGATCACATCTACCAGCCTACCCTCATCAATTTCCTTTGTTACCTCCTCAAAAAACTCAATTAGACTCAATTACACCTTCCTTTCACAAAGCCATGTTGACTATCCTTGAGTAGATAGGACTTCTCCACATGATCATAGATCCCATCCTTAAAAATCCTCTCCATTAGTTGGCACCCCACTGATGTAAGACTCACCGGTCTATAATTCCCTTGATTCGACCTGTTACCCTTTTTTAAACAAGGGGACTATATTTGCCATTCTTCAATCCTCCCCGTGGACAAAGAGGACTCAAAGATCATCACTCCTGCCCCAACTATCTCTTCTCTCGCTTCCCACAGCAGAGAGGAAGAGGGAGCGGGTCAGTGAGTGACTGACAGACAGACGGAGGAGGGAGGGAGAGGGAGCAGATGGGCAAGCAAGCGACAGTCAGCTGGGTGGGTGAGAGGGAGAGGGAGCAGGCCGGTGAGTGACCGACCAACCAACAGCTTGGAAAGGAGTGGGCGGGCAAGCGACCGACTGACTGATGGACAGTCGGGAGGGAGGGAGTAGACGGGTAAGAGACCAATGGACAGGTGGACGCAGGTAGGAAATAGATGGACGGAGGAGGGAACTTGCTCTTACTCCTGTGAGTGCATGATGTGTCATTGGTAAGGGGGGGGAGGGGGCTCCCTCTAAATTGCCAGGGAGGGCAAATTACCAGAAATTTGAACTGTGGTGTGAAAGGCCTGAGAGGTCCTGAATTCCTCTGGGACAAAAAAATGGTGTGAAAATGCATATTGAAAGCCTTCTCACTTATGGCATCACAGTGTGGTTTGGGAATTGTCTCACATCAGACCGTAAAGCACTTCAGCAGGTGATGAACACTGCCCAACGGATTATTGGCCACCACTGAGATCATCCATCAGGAATGCTGTCTGGGCAGGGCGAAGAGCACCATCAAGGATGCATCTCACCCAAACTATGGCCTTTTCACTCTTCTCACATTCGGTAGATGCTACAGAAACCTTCGCTCTCAAACCAGCAAGCTCAGGAAGAGCTTTCCCCCCACCCCACTGAACTTTAAATCCCAGCGCTGAGTGGTCCTGATCCCACACTGTACATTCAGTACTTTTAGAATTGTTTGCTTGCTGAATGCCCTGGTTTTTATTCGCACCTAGTTATTTGCATAGAGCACCATTGTTAATTTTAACTTCTGTGGGTCGCTAATTGCATTTCATTGGGCTTTGTATTTTACTTGGCTCAATGACAATGAAGTTGAATCTAATCTCATCTAACTAATGCCATCTGGTGACATTAGGGCACCTCCCCTCAAGGATTGTCCATCTGTATACATGGAAACATCCCACAACTGCTCCCATTCAGCCATTTCAACTCACCTTGGAGGCATCCTTCCTCACCTTCTCACCAACTGAATTTAATGTACGTAGACCTCAATGTTGTACCTACCCAAGATAATACTAAACCCTCCCTACCCTATTTTTGTTCCATCCATGTCCCTGTCTAAGAGCCTCTTAAATCCCCCGAATGTTCCAGCCTCCACCTCCACCCCTGGCAAGGCATTCCAGGCCCGCACAACTCTCTGTGTAAAAAAACGTACCTCTGACGTCTCCCCTAAACTTCCCTCCCTTCACTTTGTACACACATCCTCTGGAGTTTGCTACTCTTGCACTGGGAAACAGATGACCAGAAATAAGGATAAAGTTGAACCACAATGCCTGAGAAACTCAGTAGGTCAAACTGTCCTTTAAGTAGCACAGATAGAGATACATAACCCACGTTCCCGGCTCTCTCTGCTTCTCCTGACACTCAAGCCTGCAACATTAGTTCTGCATCTTTGTCTTTGCTGTACAGAGGACACTGTTTGACCTGCTGAGTTTCTCCAGTATCGATTTTACTTCAACCATGGTGTCCGCAGACTCTCGTGCTTTAGACTAGAAATAAGGAAGCACATCACCTCCTGCTCCTTCTAATCTGGTTGGGTGGGGATGAGTTGTTGGCAGAAGTTGGACAAACTTGTGTTGTTTTCTCTGAGGTTTTGAAAGCTAAGGGAGATCCAAAGGAAGTTGATGAACAGCACTGATTGGTCACAACCTTTCTCTGTAAATGCTCTCAACCTGAGACATCCAATAAAAATGCAGCAGTGCAAACTCTGCATTCTCCATCAACGCAGATAGAGTGTAGACTGCGAAGTAGAACAGTACTTCGGCCCACATTTATGACATTGAGGGATTTTCTCACAGATTACAGAAAGGACATCGTTCAGCTGGAGAGGATGGAAAGGGGAGGCTAGGACTCTTCTCCCCACAGCAGAGGAGGTTGAGATGTGGCCTCGTGAAGGTTTCTACAGTCATAAAGCATCGAAACCACCACTTCAGCCAACTTGCCCAAGGGGGATGGATGAGGTCATGGTCACAGTCTCTTCCCTGGGGTAGGAAAGTCTAAAACAAAGAAGCTGAGGTTTCAGGCCAGAGAGAGTGAATTGGGGGCCTCCCAGGGCTTATATTTCAGAGAGTGCTGGATATGTGGCACATGCTGGCACAGGAACAATATCACTAAGATAGATAGAGGCAGAGAAGATTTACTAGGATGTTACCCAGACTCCAGGAACGGAGTTACAGGGAAAGGCTCAACAGGTCAGGACTTTATTCCCTGGACCGTAGAAGAGTAGAGAGAAGGTAGAGAGTGAATTGGGGGCCTCCCAGGGCTCATATTTCAGAGAGTGCTGGATATGTGGCACATGCTGGCACAGGAACAATATCACTAAGATAGATAGAGGCAGAGAAGATTTACTAGGATGTTGCCCGGACTTCAGGAACGGAGTTACAAGGAAAGGTTCAACAGGTTAGGACTTTATTCCCTGGACCGTAGAAGAATGAGGGGAGATTTGATAGAAGGTATTTAAAATTATGAGGGGGGACAGACAGAGTAAATGTAGATCAGCTTTTTCCACTGAGGGTAGGTAAGAATCAAACCAGTCAATGGTGAAAGGTTTAGGGGAAACATGTGGGGTAACTTCTTCACACAGAGAGTGGTGGGGGTGTGGAATGAGTTGCCAGCTGAAGTGGTGAATGTGGGCTCAATTTTAACATATAAGAAGGATTTGGACGTGGATGGGAGAGGTATGAGGGGATATGGACTGGGTGCAGGTCAGTAGGACTAGGCAGAAAAATGTCTACATAGACAAGAAGGGCTGAAGGCGTGTGTTTCTGTGCTGCAATTGTTCTATGGTTTTAGGTGAGCACAAAGTTCCAAAGACAGGGAAAATAGAAGACTTATGAGACCCAACATTGAATATTCTGTTCAGTTCTGGTCACCTCATTATAGGAAGGATGTGGAAGCTGTGGAGAGGGTGCAGAGGAGATTTACCAGGATGTTGCCTGGATTGGGAAACAAGTCTGATGAGGCGAGGTTAGCAAAGTGGGGACTTTTCTCTTTGATGCGTAGAAGGATGAGAGGAGACTTGATAGAAGTCAACAAGATTCTGAGAGGCATTGAAAGGGTGGACAGACATCGCCTGTTTCCCAGGGTAGGATCAGTAAACACCAGAGGACGTGTACATAGTGAGGGGAGGGAAGTTCAGGGGAGGGAAGTTCAGGGGAGGGAAGTTCAGGGGAGGGAAGTTCAGGGGAGGGAAGTTCAGGGGAGGGAAGTTCAGGGGAGGGAAGTTCAGGGGAGACGTCTCGGTTCCAACCCACCCCACCCCTTCCAGGGCCTGCATGAATATCATTCCCAGCCTTGTCCACCCCAAGGCCTGCAATGCCCGGTCCCACCCCAGCCTGATGATGGGCAGCCTCCCATTGTCCTCCCCGGGACCCCTTGCCCCACCTGACCCTCCCCCTGTCCACCCCCCGGGCCCCCCTTTGTCACCCCACTGTCCCCCCCACCCCGGGCGACCTTGCCCCCCCCCAGGCCCCCCTTTGTCTCCCTCTGTCCCTCCCCCTGTCCCCCCCTCTTGTTCCTCCCCCTTTCCCCCCCGGTCCTCCCTTGTACCCACCTTGCCCACACCCCAGGCCCCCTTTGTCCATCCCTGACCCCCTTTTTTTCCCCCTTGTCTCCCCATCCCCCCCTTGTCTCCCCCATCCCCCCTTTTTCCCCCTTGTCTCCCCCATCACCCCTTGCCCCCCCAGCCCACTTTTGTTCCCCCCTGTCCCCCCCGGGCCCCCCTTAGTCCCCCCCCTTGCCCCCCTGTCCCCCCTTGTCGCCCCCCGGGCCCCCCCCCTGTCGCCCGCCCCGAGCCCCCTTTTGTCCCCCCCTGTCCCTCCCTTGTTTTCCGTCCCCCCGTGCCCCCCCGGGCCCCCCCCGGGCCCCCCCCTTGTACCCCCAGGCCCCCTTTTGTCCCCCCCGCCCTTCCCCTTGTCAACCCCTTGTTCCCCCCCCCTGACGCCCCCCCCGGGCCCCCCTTGTACCCCTGGGCCCCCTTTTGTCCCCCCCGTCCCCCCCCTTGTCCCCCCGTCCCCCCTTGCCCCCCCCGGGCCCCCCTTGTACCCCCAGGCCCCCTTTGTCCATCCCTGACCCCCCTTTTTTTCCCCCTTGTCTCCCCATCCCCCCCTTGTCTCCCCATCCCCCCTTTTTCCCCCTTGTCTCCCCCATCACCGCTTGCCCCCCCAGCCCACTTTTGTTCCCCCCTGTCCCCCCCGGGCTCACCCCTTGCCCCCCCCGTCCCCCCTTGCCCCCCCGTCCCCCCTTGCCCCCCCGGGGCCCCCCCTTGTACCCCCCGTCCCCCCCCTTGTCCCCCCCTGTTGCCCCCCCCCCCCGGGCCCCCTTTTGTCCCCCCCCTTGTCCCCCCCTGTCGCCCCCCCCCCCGGGCCCCCCTTAGTCCCCCCCCTTGCCCCCCCCGTCCCCCCTTGCCCCCCCGTCCCCCCTTGCCCCCCCGGGCCCTACCGGGCCCCCCTTGTACCCCCGGGCCCCCTTTTGTCCCCCCCCTTGTCCCCCCCTGTCCCCCCCCCCCCGGGCCCCCCTTAGTTCCCCCCCCTTGCCCCCCCGTCCCCCCTTGCCCCCCCGTCCCCCCTTGCCCCCCCGTCCCCCCTTGCCCCCCCGTCCCCCCTTGCCCCCCCGTCCCCCCTTGCCCCCCCGTCCCCCCTTGCCCCCCCGTCCCCCCTTGCCCCCCCGTCCCCCCTTGCCCCCCCGTCCCCCCTTGCCCCCCCGTCCCCCCTTGCCCCCCCGTCCCCCCTTGCCCCCCCGTCCCCCCTTGCCCCCCCGTCCCCCCTTGCCCCCCCGTCCCCCCTTGCCCCCCCGTCCCCCCTTGCCCCCCCGTCCCCCCTTGCCCCCCCGTCCCCCCTTGCCCCCCCGTCCCCCCTTGCCCCCCCGTCCCCCCTTGCCCCCCCGTCCCCCCTTGCCCCCCCGTCCCCCCTTGCCCCCCCGTCCCCCCTTGCCCCCCCGGGGCCCCCCCTTGTACCCCCCGTCCCCCCCCTTGTCCCCCCCTGTCGCCCCCCCCCCCGGGCCCCCTTTTGTCCCCCCCCTTGTCCCCCCCTGTCGCCCCCCCCCCGGGCCCCCCTTAGTCCCCCCCCCTTGCCCCCCCGTCCCCCCTTGCCCCCCCGGGCCCTACCGGGCCCCCCTTGTACCCCCGGGCCCCCTTTTGTCCCCCCCCTTGTCCCCCCCTGTCGCCCCCCCCCCGGGCCCCCCTTAGTCCCCCCCCCTTGCCCCCCCGTCCCCCCTTGCCCCCCCGGGCCCTACCGGGCCCCCCTTGTACCCCCGGGCCCCCTTTTGTCCCCCCCCTTGTCCCCCCCTGTCCCCCCCCCCCCGGGCCCCCCTTAGTTCCCCCCCCTTGCCCCCCCGTCCCCCCTTGCCCCCCCGTCCCCCCTTGTACCCCCGGGCCCCCTTTTGTCCCCCCCCTTGTCCCCCCCTGTCGCCCCCCCCCCGGGCCCACCTTGTCCCCCCCTGTCGCCCCCCCCCCCCCGGGCCCACCTTGGGCAGCTCCCGCAGCTGGTTGCAGTCGAGCAGCAGCTCCTCCAGGCTGCGGCTGTACCGGTAGATCTCGTCGGGGACCCCGCTCAGGGAGCAGTGGCGACGGTCCACGGCCTCGATGTGCCGGTTGCAGCGCCACAGGGGCATGCAGCGCAGCATGGCGGCGGCGGGGCCTGCTCCGGTCCGCTCCGGGGCCGTGGGTTGGGCCTGGGCCTGCTCCGTCCACTCCCAGCCCGGGGCCCGATCCGCAGCCTCGGCCTTTCCCTCACTCCGGCCCGGCGCTCCGACCGCCGTCTCACGCACTGCGTGCCCCGTGACGTCAACACGCACACGTCGCGGGGCTGCTGGCAGCCAGACGCCTGAAGCACTGCCATCTTGGTGAGGGGCCCCAGCGCCCTGCTCTGCCATCTTAGTGAGGGGCCCCAGCGCCCTGCTCTGCCATCTTAGTGAGGGGCCCCAGCGCCCTGCTCTGCCATCTTGGTGAGGGTCTCCAGCACCCTGCTCAGCCATCTTGGTGAGGGTCTCCAGCACCCTGCTCTGCCATCTTAGTGAGGGGCCCCAGCACCCTGCTCTGCCATCTTGGTGAGGGTCCCCAGCACCCTGCTCTGCCATCTTGGTGAGGGGCCCCAGCACCCTGCTCTGCCATCTTGGTGAGGGGCCCCAGCGCCCTGCTCTGCCATCTCGGTGAGGGTCCTCAGCACCCTGCTCTGCCATCTTGGTGAGGGTCCCCAGTGCCCTGCTCTTCCATCTTGCTGAGGGGCTCCGGCACCCTGCTCTGCCATCTTGGTGAGGGGCCCCAGCGCCCTGCTCTGCCATCTTGGTGAGGTTCTCCAGTGCCGTGCTCTTCCATCTTGGTGAGGGGCTCTGCCATCTTAGTGAGGGGCCCCAGCGCCCTGCTCTGCCATCTTGCTGAGGGGGCCCAGCAAACCGCCTCATCCATGTGAAGTTAACCCTGTGCCCACAATGGGCAGTAGGTTTATTTCAGAATCTGGATGTTGCGTGCTGGAAGTAACCTCCCAGGTGGGACTCATCCATGAGTCTATTAAATGCCCCTTATGTTCCAGCTTCCACCACCACAGCCCTGGGAAACTTGTCTCTGCCTCTCAGAACCTTAGTGAAACATGAAAGTCTGCAGACGCTGTGAATATAGTGAAAACACAGTAACCTATCAACCTCCTGTGGATGCTGTGAGTCTGGCTGAGTTCTTGTAGCATTTCTGTGTATTTACTCATATGCCTCGATTACAGGTATGTTACAGGTACAGGTGGACCGTGGAGAGCATTCTGGCTGGTTGCATCACTGCCTGGTACGGAGGCGCCAACTCTCAGGACAAGAAAAAACGCCAGAAGGTTGTGAACTCGACCTGCGACATCACGAGCACCAGACTTCACTCCATCGACATGGTCTTCTTTCTGCTTTTTTCCCCAATCTTTTTATTAATCATATTATAGGTAAACAATACATGAGGAAAATAGGGTACATCATGAAAAAGAGGAATAAATCTGACATCATATATTTCATTACACCACAATTAACGAATATCACAAGATCACAAGTTAAAGGAACAGCAGCAGGCCACTAGGCCCATCGAGTCTGTTCCGTGACTCCACATTAAGATGAACTCTGCTCACATCAAGTTCCAATTACCAGCCTTTTCCCCATATCCCTTGATACCCTGACTAATTGGATACTTATCCATTTCCTGTTTAAATACTCTCACTGATCTGGTCTCCACTGCTTTGTGCGGCAAGGAGTTCCACAGATTCATGACCCTCTGACTAAAGAAGTTCGTCCTCATCTCTGTTCTAATTGGACAACTTCTAATTTTAAGACTATGACCCCTTGTCCTCAACTCACCCATCAAGGGAAACATCTTATCTGCATTCACCCTGTCAACACGTTTCAAAATTTGAAATGTCTCTGAGATCCCCCCTCATTCTCCTCTACTCCAATGAATGCAACCCAAGAGCTGCTAAACGCTCCGCATACGCCAGCCCTTGCATTCCAGGAATCATCCTGGTAAATCTCCTCCGCACCTTCTCCAACAACATCACATCTTTTCTGAGATAGGGGGCCCAAAACGGTACACAGTTCTCCAAATGGGGTCTCACCAGTGCCCCATGGAGTCTCATTAACACCTCTCTACTCTTGTACAGTATTCCTCTTGAAATGAATGCAAGTATAGCATTCGCCTCACTCACTACCAATCCCATCTGGGCATTAACTTTTACATTACTCTGCACAAGGACACCCAGGTCTCTTTGCACCTCTGAGGATTGAATTTTCTCCCCATCCAGATAGTTCTCTGCCTGTTTATTTCCATGGCCAAAACGTAGAACCAAACACTTCTCAACATTGTACTTCATCTGCCGTATTTTTGCCCATCTCCCAATCTGTCTATATCCTTCTCCAATTTTACAGTTTCTTCAACAGTTCCTACTCCGCCACCTATCTTGGTGTCAACCACAAATTTGGTCACAAAACCACTCATTCCCCAATCCAAATCATTAACTGAAATCTTCAAAAATGTTTATTTTATAAAACCCCACCTACTCTAAACCAAATGGAAAAGACTGGACCGCCTATCCTGAGAATTTATTAATAAAAACTAATTGCCTGGTTGACACCAAGAAAAAGAAAGGAAATAAACTTAAATCTAGTCCGGAAGAGAAAGTCATTATATGAACTAAATCTTGGGGAAATCATTTATAAAAGGTCGCCAAGTCTCTTCACATTTAACAGAAGTCTTAAATGTATAACTTGAGACAGTTTCTTAGGAAGGGGATTGGCAAAGGAACTGACAGCTCTTGGACCGGACTCCTTGAGTTCAGAAGAATGAGGGGGGATCCTCATAGAAGCATTTCAAGTGTTGCAAGGCCTGGACAGAGCAGACGTGTTAAAATTGTTTCCTATCGTGGGAGAGTCTACAAGAGGGCACAACTACAGGATTGAAGAGTATCTGATTCGAACAGAGATGTGGAGGAATTCCTTGAGCCAGAGATTGGTGAATCTCTTCCACTGGCGTCTGTGGAGGCCAGGTGTATTTAAGGCCAAGATTGATGGGTATCTGAATCATCAGGGAATCAAAGGTTATGGGGTGGGGGGGAGGAGGAGAAAGGCAGGGGGAGTGGGGCTGAGTGGGAGAATGGATCAACTCATGGGCCAAATGGCCTACTTCTGCTCCTATATCTTAAGTGCTGGAGGATTGGAAGGCAGCTCATCTTGTTCTGTTGTTTAAAAAAGGCTCCAAAAGTAACCCTGGCAATTATAGGCCAACATCAGTAGTAGGTAAATTACTGAAAGATGTTCTAAGAGATTGGATATGCATAGTCATGGACTGATTAGGGATTGTCAACGTGGCTTTGTGTGTGGTAGGTCGTGTTTAACCAATCTTATAGAGTTTTTCAAGGAGGTTATCAGGAAAGTTGACGAAGGAAAGACTGTGGAAGTTGTCCATGTGGTCTTTAGTAAGGCCTTTGACAAGGTCCCACATGAAAGGTTAGTTAGGAAGGTTCAGATGCTCAGTATTCAAAGTGAAATGGTTTTGACAATGGCTGGATGGGAGAAGCCAGAGATTGGTAGTGGATGATGCTTCTCAGATTGGAGGCATGTGACTAGTGACTGTGACTAGTAACTGTAACCTCAGAGATCGGTGCTTGGACCATTGTTATTTGTTGTCTATATCAATGATCTGGATTATAATGTGGTCAATTGGATCAGCAAGTTGGCATATGACACTAAGATTGGAGACGTTGTGGACAGTGAGGAAGGTTTTCAAAGTTTGCAGAGGGATCTGGACCAACTGGAAAAATGGGCTGAAAAATGGCCAATGGAATTTAATGCAGACAAGTGTGAGGTGTTGCATTTTGGAAGGATAAACCAAGAAAGGACGTACACGGTAAATGGTCGGGCACTGAGGAATGGGGTAGAACAGAGGGATCTGGGAAAACAGATACAGAATTCCCTGAAAGTGGCATCACAGGTGGACAGGGTTGTAAAGAGAGCTTTTGGAATCTTGGCCTTCATAAATCAAAGTATTGAGTCCAGGAGTTGGGATGTTACAGTGAAGTTTATATAAGACATTGGTGAGGCCAAATTTGGAGAATTGTGTGCAGTTTTAGTCAATGAAGTACAAGAAAGATATCAATAAGATAGAAAGAGGAGTCACGTGATGGAGTAGTGGCCGGTCGGGGAACTCCAGCCCTCTCCAGAAAAGTTAAAAAAAGATAGAGAAAAAGCAAAGGCACAAACTTAAAAACCAAAACAAAGTGAAAGTAAAAGTGTGAAGAAAATGACAGCGAAGAAAGAAAAACCAAAAACAACGGGAAGAAAAGAAGAAGGAAAGACGTCGGAAGAAGAAGGTGAAGGCCTTACCTGTCCGAAGAGGCCCGCCACGGAGAGAGAGGCCCGCTCCCACAGGTCAGTGGAGGTCCCGGGCTCGGGACTACAAAAATGGCTCGCAGAGCCGAGTAAAAGTGCGCAACCGCGCATGCGCGATGCGCATGAAAAAAACCCACTGACGGGAGGGGGGGAACGGCTGCGGAGTCGATCTCCACAGCTGAGAGAGACACCTGCAGCACAGCAGCAGGTGCAGAACACAGACAATAACGACAACAAGAAAGAAGAGGGCAAAAAGAAAACAAGGAAACAACAGATGGTCAACCCAGAGGAAGAAGAAGAAGAAGAACAGAAAGAAATGGAAGAAGAAGAGAAAGGCAAGACAATGGATGTATCTTTTTTTAAAGAATATATGGAATCAGTGAAAGAATGGCAATTACAAGAATTTGATGAGATAAAAAGAAGAATTAAGAGTGCAGAAGAAAAAATGAATAAAATAGAAATGGTCATATCAGAGATAGGAAAAAGAGTGGATAATGTGGAAGAACGAGAAACAATTGTAGAAATGGAAGTAGAGGAATTAAAAGAGAAATTTGAAGAATCTAATAAAAAAGTTAAAGTGGCACAGGAGCTGTTAGCTCAGAAGATAGATATAATGGAAAACTATAATAGAAGAAATAATATAAAGATAGTGGGCCTTAAGGAAGATGAAGAAGGCAAGAATATGAGAGAATTTATAAAAGATTGGATCCCCAGGGTCCTAGGAAGACCAGAATTACAGGAAGAAATGGAAATAGAGAGGGCACATAGAACATTAGCCCCAAAACCACAACCGCAGCAAAAACCAAGATCCATTTTAGTAAAATTCTTAAGATATACAACAAGAGAAAATATATTGGAGAAAGCAATGAAGAAAGTAAGAGAAGACAAAAAGCCACTGGAATACAAAGGTCAAAAAAATTTTTTCTCTCCAGACATAAGTTTTGAACTCCTGAAGAAGAGGAAGGAGTTCAATACAGCGAAAACGATCTTATGGAAAAAAGGATACAAGTTTATCTTAAGGTACCCAGCGGTACTTAAAATAGTTATTCCAGGGCAGCAAAACAGACTATTCTCGGATCCAGAGGAAGCAAGGAAATTTGCAGAACAACTACAAAACAAGCAGAGAGATGAAGACATGTAATGAGAGTAAAAATGACCACGATCTATATGTATGTGTGTAAAGGGGTATATGTGTGTATATATATATAGTGTGTATACATGAATGTATCCGTATTTAGAGGAAAATATATAGAGTATAGACAAGAATTAATAAGGGAATGAAAGGGAATAGAGGGAATAAGGAGGGAATTAAAAGAGTGACCTTTGTTACATATGAAAATTGAAATCTTTTCTGAGGGGGCTGGGTGGGGAGGAGTTACGGTCACTGCAAAATCAGCTGACGTTTGCGAGTGAATTCGCAAATCCAAATGGAGAGGGGAGATGTGGTTGTCAGACAAGGGATAAAGGACAACTCAGGAGGGGGAGGGGAGAATGGGGTTAAAGAAGTTTTAAATAGGAGAATAGGGAAAATGTTTGATGTTTTAGAAATGTTGTCTTATAAAGGGTTCAAAACAAGGAAGCAGAAATGGTTAAGAAGGAAAGGTAATGATGGAGAAACAGAAAGGGAAGATAAACAAAGTATAAAATGGCTACGCTGAACTATATGACTTTAAATATTAACGGAATACATAACCAAATCAAAAGGAAGAAACTGCTAAATTTACTGAAAAAAGAAAAAATTGATATAGCATTTGTGCAAGAAACACATTTAACTGATGTGATAGTACAGATCTATCACCAATGTACATAGTGTATATAGTTACTGTATCTAGACTGTGCTTACAGCGATTGGCTGAGAGCTAAGCCACACCTATTGTCTGGGGCTTAAAGGGTTGTGTCCCTAGCCAGGTCGGATCATTCCGGACTGGTCGGCCACCTGTGAAGACCTCCGGTCTTTTGCTAATAAATGCCTTGGTTTGGATCAACAAGTCTTTGGTGCTTTCGGCGAGCTCTACAACTGAATTGGAGCACAAGAAATTAAAGAGAGATTGGGTAGGACACGTAACAGCAGCGTCGTATAATTCAAAAGCAAGAGGAGTAGCTACATTAATTAGTAAAAATGTGCCAATTAAAATAGAAGAGGAAATAATAGATCCAGCAGGGAGATATGTAATGATAAAATGTCAGATATATTCGGAGTTTTGGAATCTACTCAATGTATATTCACCTAAAGAAGAAGATCAAAAGTTTATGCAAGATATTTTTTTGAAGATAGCAGATACGCAAGGGAACATATTAATAGGAGGGGATTTCAACCTGAATTTGGATTCAAATATGGACAAAACTGGGAAAAAAATTAACAGAAAGAACAAAGTAACCAAATGTATAATTAAATCGATGGAAGAAATGCAACTTTTGGATATATGGAGGAAACAACACCTAAAGGAAAAGGAATATTCATATTACTCGGCTAGACATAAAACATACTCAAGAATAGACCTATTTTTGTTATCAGCTCGTATGCAAGATAGAGTAAGAAAAATAGAATATAAAGCTAGAATATTGTCGGACCATTCACCCTTGATATTGACAACAAAGTTAGAGGACTACCCTCCAAGAATGTATAGATGGAGATTAAACTCCATGCTACTTAAAAGGCAGGATTTTAGAGAATTCATTGAAAGACAAATTAAAATGTACTTTGAAATAAATACGGAATCAGTGAAAGATAAGTTTATACTATGGGACGCAATGAAAGCGTTCATTAGAGGGCAAATAATAAGTTATGTAACCAAGATGAAGAAGGACTATAATCAGGAAACAGAGCAGTTGGAAAGGGAAAAAGAATTAGCAATGAAGGAAGATACAACTAAAAGAAGAGAATTGGCAGATAAAAAAATAAAATATGAAACATTACAAACATATAAGGTGGAGAAGAACATATTGAAGACAAAACAGAAATATTATGAATTAGGGGAAAAAACGCACAAAATTCTAGCATGGCAGCTTAAGACAGAATAAGCTAAGAAAATGGTATTTGCATCAAGGAAAAAAGACAAACAAATCACATATAATCCAAAGGAGATCAAGGAAAACTTTAGAGAATTCTATGAACAATTATACCAAACTGAAAACGAAGGGAAAGAAGGGAAAATAGATGAATTTCTAACTAAAATTGAACTACCAAAACTACAAATAGAGGAACAAAATAAATTAACAGAACCATTTGGAATAGTAGAAATACAAGAGATAATAAAAAAATTACCAAATAATAAAACACCAGGAGAGGATGGATTCCCAATAGAATTCTATAAAACATTTAAAGATTTATTAATTCCTCCCTTCCTGGAAGTAATCAACCAGATTGATGAAACACAAAGCTTATCAGATTCATGTAAAACAGCAATAATTACAGTAATACTAAAGCAAGGGAAAGATCCACTCGCACCAGCGTCATATAGACCAATATCTTTACTTAACACAGATTATAAGATAATAGCTAAACTATTAGCAAACAGATTAGCAGAGTATATACCAAAAATGGTAAATCTAGACCAAACTGGATTTATTTAAAAAAGACGCACAACAGACAATATTTGTAAATTTATTAACTTAATTCATGCAGTAGAAGGGAGTAAAGCGCCAACAGTAGCAGCTGCTTTAGACGCAGAGAAGGCCTTTGACAGAGTAGAATGGAATTATTTATTCAAAGTATTGCAAAAATTCAGTTTACCAGAGAAGTATATTAATTGGATTAAAGCATTATATAAGGGACCATTGGTGAAAGTGACAGTAAATGGATATATATCAAAGCAATTTAACTTAAGCAGGTCAACACGGCAGGGATGCCCACTATCACCCTTATTGTTCGCGTTAGCTATAGAACCACTAGCAGAATTGATAAGAACAGAAAATAAAATAAAAGGGATAAAAATAAAAGACAAGGAATATAAAATCAGTTTATTTGCGGATGATGTTATAGTATACTTAACAGAACCAGAACTATCAATAAAAGAATTATATAAGAGATTGAAGGAATATGGAGAAGTGTCGGGTTAGAAGATTAACGTAAATAAAAGTGAAGCAATGCCTATGAATAATGCGGATTTCTCAAAATTTAAGAAGGAATCACCATTCAGATGGCAAATGCAAGCAATAAGGTATACAAATAAATAAAAATCTCGGCTAACTACATAAACTCAATTATTATCCACTAATGAAAAAATTACAGGACGATTTAGAGCATTGGAAAGATTTACCACTAACACTAATAGGAAGGATAAACTGTATTAAAATGAACATTTTTCCAAGGATATTATACCTATTTCAGGCATTGCCAATACACTTGACAGAGAAATTCTTCAAGGAGTTAAAGAAAATAATAAGGAAATTTTTATGGAAAGGGGGGAAACCGAGGATAGCACTAGATAAATTAACAGAATGGTATAAACAAGGAGGCTTACAACTGCCAAACTTTAAAAATTATTATAGAGCCGCACAATTAAGATACCTATCAGATTTTTATCAAACAAGGGAAAAGCCAGATTGGACTAGAGTAGAATTAGATAAAATAGGGGAAAAGATACCTGAACACATATTATATAAATGGGATGAAAAATTGGTACAACATAGAAGTTCTCCAGTATTACATCATCTACTCAATATTTGGAAGAAGATTCATGTAGAAAGAAATAAAACAAATTATCAATTACCAAAACTAATATTGACGCAAAATAAGTTACTCCCTTTTACAATAGATAACCTTTCCTTTAGAGAATGGGAGAAAAAAGGGATCAAAAGAATAGAAAATTGTTTTTCAGGAAATAGATTATTATCCTTTGAACAAATGAAAGATAAATACAATCTAACTCAAGATACAATGCTGGCATATTACCAATTGAGATCCTTCTTGAAGGATAAATTAGGAAGCAGTCTGAGTTTACCAGAGGGAAGTAACTTTGAATATGTGATTACAGGTACAATGACAATCAAAAGATTTATAACAAATATGTATATTAAACTACAAGAAAAGGAGAATGAGGAAACAAATTGTAAAACTAAACAAAAATGGGAACAAGATTTAAATATAAAGATAAAAAAGGAAACATGGGAGAAGTTATGTTCTGGAACGATGAGAAATACAATAAATACGAGGTTACGTATGATACAATATAACTGGATACACAGGCTATACATTACACCTCAAAAGTTAAATAAATGGGACCCAACAGTATCTGATAGATGTTTTCGATGTAAAAAAGAAATGGGAACAACAATTCATGCAATCTGGACATGTGAGAAAGTAGAAAAATTTTGGGAAGATCTAAACCAAATATTAAATAAAATTACAGAAAACAATATACCAAAGAATCCAGAGATCTTCCTCCTAAGTAACATAAAAAACAAAGAATTTGGAATTGATTTGGAGGATGCACAAAAAAGATTTGTTAAGATAGCTCTAGCCGTAGCAAAAAAATGTATTATGTCAACCTGGAAATCGAAAGATAATTTGAAAATACAACAATGGTATATAGAAATGAATAAATGTATTCCATTAGAAAAAATAACATATAATTTAAGAAATAATATTGAAATATTTGAACAAATATGGGAGCCTTACATGAAACACAATAGCGAAAACCTACCGGGGACATTCACTACCTAAATTAACGAAAGGAGAAGGAAATGAAAAGAATTGACTCAGTGGAATTTCTTGTTTATTTTTATTGAATGACAACATTGTTTGACTGGTTTAATGTATCCTAGATTTTGTACTTTAAATGGATGGGAGGGGGGAGGTAGGGAGGATGGGATGGGAGGAGGGGGGGGGGAGATAATGGCACTGTATATATTTGAAAAAGAAAAAGTATGTATCATGGTTAATGTGGTTTATGGTGTGAAAAATAAAAAATAAAAAATTTAAAAAAAAATAAGATAGGAAGAGGCAGAGAAGATTTACTAGGATGTTGCCCAGACACCAGGAACCGAGAAACAGGGAAAAGCTAAACAGGTTAGGACTTTATCGCTTGGAGGGGGACAGACAGAATAAATGTAGGTCGGCTTTTTCCACTGATGGTAGGTGAGATACAAACCAGAGGTCATGGGTTAAGGGTGAAAGGGAAAAAGTTTGGGGGGAACTTGAGGGGAATCTTCTTCACACAGAGAGTGGTGAGGGTGTGGAACAAGCTGCCAGCTGAAGTGGTGAATGTGGGCTCAATTTTAAAATTTAAAAAGAATTTGGACAGGTATGTGGATGGGAGAGGGATGGATGGCAATGGACTTGGTGCGGGTCTGTGAGACTTGTGTTACAGAGTTCTGTATTGTGTATTGGCTTATGTGTTGTGTGGTTTTATGTTGAAAAGTGAAAGTTTGCCTTAGAGAGCCAAGGTGAAGGTGGACTGCTGAGAGAGTGGGAGACAGACTGGGCATGTGCAGAAAATGATCTAAAAATTTCTGGACTTGGACAATAAACCACCACTGGGGGTGCTGTGGAGTGGAAGAAGGGCCAGAGCATGAGTCATGGTCTGGAGGACAGTTCAGAATGTTGGGATTCCAAAAAGGATGAACATTCTGAAGGCAGCCAGAAGGATCAGGACCAAGCCCGTTGTTCCTCTCTCTGCAAGCAACACAAGAAGACATCTTCAAATTTTGTGCTCTCTCTCTCTCTCTCTCTCTCTCTCTCTCAAAGATCTTTTGGGTTCAGTTTACCAAACAAACTGAATTTTGTTTATGATCTTTGCTTCGGTTGAGATTGAAGTTTTGTGAGTCTTGTGTGTGTTTTGAGTCTAAGTTTTTCTGTGGGCTGGTTGGAAATATAACTTAGACTTTAATTACAAATGTTATATTTAGGCTGGGGAATTTATTAGTTTTACATTGTTATAGGAATTTGCATAGTAACCAGTGGGGATTTTTTTACCCAGAGAAGTGTGAATCTGTGGAATGCTCTGCCACAGAGGGTGGTAGAGGCAGATTCGCTGACTATGTTCAAAAGAGAGTTAGATAAGACTCTTGTGGGTAACGGAGTTAAGGGTTATGGGGATAAGGCTGGAAAGGGGTACTGATGGTAATGATCAGCCATGATCTAAAATGGCAGTGCTGGATGGCCTACTCCAGCTCCTATTGTCTAATGTCTACTGATTTTGAATTAAAGTTTGAAGGTGAACTTTTTGTTAATAAAGTAGTTGTTCATCTTTACCCCTGTGTGATCTGCCTTATTTGTGGTTGCTGGTTTGATCTTGTAACACTAGGGAGAAGGGCCCAGACTAGAAGGACCCATTTCTGTGCTGGAATATTCTATCTCAAATGATCCAGAATGGAAGACCTCATTTTTAGGAGGTGATTAGGAAGGTTGATGAGGGTAGAGCAGTGGATGTTGTCTAAGTGGACTTCGATAAGGTTCCACATGGAAGGTTAGCTAGAAAGGTTCAGTTGTTGGGTATTAACTTTGAGATAGTCAAATTGATTCAACAGTGGCTGGAAGGGAGATGCCAGAGAGTCGTAATGGATAACTGTTTATCAGGCTAGAGGCCGGTGACGAGCGGTGTGCCTCAGGGATCTGTATTGGGTTCATTGGTGTTTGTTATATACATTAATGATCTGGATGATGGGGTGGTAAACTGGATTAGTAAATATGTGGATGATATGAAAATAAGTGGAATTGTGAATAATGAAGGTTTTCAAAGATTGCAGAGGGATTTGAACTGCTTAGAAGAGTGGGCTGAAAGATGGCAAATGGAGTTTAATGCTGAGAAGTGTGAAGGCCATTTTGGAAGGAATAATCAAAACAGGACATATGTAGTAAATGGTGGGGGGGTATTGAGGAATGCAGGGAGCAGAAAGATCTAGTTCATCATTCCCTGAAGGTAGAATCTCATGTGGACAGGGTGGTGAAGAAGGTTTTTAATATGCTGGCCTTTATAAATCAAAGCATAGAATAGAGGAGTTGGGAGGTGATGTTGAGACTGTTCAAGGCATTGGTGAGGCCAAATTTGGAATATTGTGTGCAGTTATGGTCCCCAAATTATAGGAAGGATATCAACAAGAGAGGGTGCAGAGAAGATTTACGAAAATGTTACCTGGGTTTCAGAACCTAGATTACAAAGAAAGATTGAGCAGATTAGATCTTTATTCCTTGGAGCATAGAAGGTTGAGGGGATTTGATAGAGGTATTTAAGATTATGAGGGGATAGATAGAGTTGATGTGGATAGGTTTTTCCCTTGAGGGTAGGAGAGATTGAGGTCATGAGTTAAGAGATAAGGGGCAAAAGTTTAGAAGTAACATGAGGGGGAACTTCTTCACTCAGAGAGTGGTGGCTGTGTGGAATGAGCTTCCAGGAGAAACAGGGCCCATTTTGTCATTTAAGGAAAAATTGGATAGGTACACGGATGGGAGGGGAATGGAGGGTGACGAGCAGAGTGCAGATGGGGGGACAAGAGGAGAGGACTTGGTTCGGTGTGGACTAGAAGGAGCAAGATGGCCTGTTTCTGTGCTGTAATTGTTATATGGGAGAATGGATCAGCTCATGAAGGAATGGTGGGGTGGACTTGATGAGCTATAAGGCCTAATTCTGTTCTTAGGTCTCATGGTCTTTAGCAACTTGAAACCCTGCCTCCTCAGCCACACATTTATCTGCACTCTCTTCCTGTTCTGACCTTCCCCAGCTCATGGCACCAGGAGTAATCCAGAGATGACCGCCTTGGAGGCCCTGCTCTTCAACCTCTTTCTGAAGTCCTAAACGTACTTTGCAGGGCATCTACCCCTCTTGTGCCTGTGTCATTAGTACCAATATGTATCCATGTTGTCAGAGCCCTTTATTTACTGTGCAAGTTCTACACTGGTTTGTCCTTCCAAATTGCAACATAGAACATTACAGCACAGAAACAGTCCCTTCAGCCCTTCTAGTCTGTGCCAAACTATTATTTTTAAATGTTAAAATTGAGCCCACAGTCACCACTTCAGCTGGCAGCTCATTCCACACCCCCACCACTCTCTGTGTGAAGAGGTTCCCCCTTTCACTCTTAACCCATGTCCTCTGGTTTGTATCTCATCCACCCTTAGTGGAAAAAGCCGACCTATATTTACTCTAGTTCCCTCAATTTAAATACCCCCATCAAATATCCCCTCATTCTTAAATATTTAAAAAATTTAGATATACAGCATGGTAACAGGCTATTTTGGCCCATGAGTTCATGCTGCCCAATTTACACCCAATTAACCTACACCCCTAGTATGTTTCAAACGGTGAGAGGAAACCAAATCCAAGAGGTAAAACCCATGCAGGCATGGAGAGAATGTTTAAGCTCCTCACATGTGGTGCAGGATTTGAACCCTGGTCCCTGGCGCTGTAAAGGCATGTCCTAACTGCTACGCCAACCATGCTGGTCCAGGGAATAAAGTCCTAACCTGTTTAACCTGTCCCTGTAACTCAGTTCCTGAAGCCCAGGCAACATCCTAGTCAATCTTCTCTATCTTATGTGCAGCTTGTTGGAAAGCTGAGGCAGCACAAGTGTCCCTGATGACTACACCTGCAAGAGGTGCATCCAGCTCCAACTCCTGGAAGTCCGAGTGAGGGAAATGGAGATGGAGCTGGATGAACTCTGGATCATTCAGGAGGCAGAGGTAGTGATAGAGAGGAGCTTCAGGGAGACAGTCGCCCCCAAATGTAACTGGGTCACTGTTAGGAGAGGGATGGGGAAAAGGCAGATAGCGCAGAACAACACTCTGGCTGTTCCCCTCAACAGTGTCTACTGCTTGGGATACTATTGTGGGGGGGGGGAAGAGATGATCCACTGGGGTCCAGTCATGGTGGTCATGTCTCTGGTGCAGAGGCTCAGAAGGGGGGAAGGAGAGCTAAGGTAACTGGGGACTCATTGGTTAGGAGAGCAGATAGGGCACTCTATGAACAAGATTGAGGCTCCCATATGGTATGTTCCCTCCCAGGTGTCAGGGTCAGAAACATCTCTGATCGAGTTCACAGCATTCTGGAGGGAGAGGGCGAGCAGCCAGATGTGGTCCACGTGGGGACCAATGACAGAGATGGGAGTAGGGATGAGGTCCTGAAGAGGGAATATAGGGAGTTAGGAAAGTAATTAAAGAGCAGGGCCTCAGGGGTGGTGATCTCAGGATCGCTGCCTGTACCATGCGCCAGAGAGGGTAGGAATAGGAAGTTCTGCAGATGAATGCGCGAAGAGTTGGTGCAGGGGTTCAGATTTGTGGATCACAGGAATCTCTTCTGGGGAAGGTCTGACCTGTACAAAAAGAACAGGCTGCATCTGACCTGGAGGGGGACCAATATCCTGATGGGCAAATTTGCTAGAGCTGTTGTGGAGAGTTTAAACTAGTTTGGCTGGGGGATGGGAATCAGAATGTGAGGGCAGAGAACAGGCAGATGGTCAAAAGCCTGATGCTCTATGTTCTGAGTTGGTGAGGAAGGAAAGGCAGGTGACAAAACATAAAAGTGGTGTGACTGACTATATAGAGGTAATTGGGAAAAGTTTGTTAGAGCAGATCGCACACAAACACTTTAAACCACAGAGTTTTTGCACAGTGCCACAGAGACTTCAATAATGGAGAATTGTTTGCAGAAGGAAACAAATGTAACAACAAGCAGTGGCAGCTCAGTCTGGAAAAGAGCATTTACTGTCTGGAAGGTCTGATGATCTTTGCAGGCAGAGAGCAAAAAAAAAGTCTGAGAAAGAGAGAGAGAGAGAGAGAGAGAGAGAGAGATCGGTTCCAGGTGGACAAGCTGGCAAGTTTTGGAAGACGGCTTGGTCAAAGGAGAAGACTGGCTGTCCGGTGATTCCCTTGGAATAGGAGAAACAAAAAGGAACTCTGTGGTGACCTGAAAGGAAGAGGTGATCATCTGGAGAACCCTGAAGGGGGCAAGTTTCATCAAATCACTGAAGCGGCTGAAACTTGCCTGGAGGAAGGGCAGGATTGGCTGATGCAGGTTAGGTGTTTTAAAAGTGTAACAGATTTGTGTTAATATATCTTATTAAATATAAGATATTAAATATATATATATATATCTTAGTAAAGTTATAGAGTTAAATGTGTTTTTAGTGAGGGAATTGTGAGCTGGATACAAGGTCACAGACAGGTCTCAGCACATTTGCAGAAACATGATTGCAATAATTTTCAGTCAGCTGTCTGGGAAAAAACAAAGCCATAAAGCTGAAGTAGTTCTAGTATCATTGGGAATGACCCGTGTAGACTTACTGGGATCGTAAAACATTTAAGCCTTCTTAGACTAAGATGAGGTCATATGCTGTTATGGATATGGAGTGGTTTTGAAGGCAGGTTTTGCAGAAATGAAACTAAAACCGTGCTGATGTCTTGTCATGTGATGTCAGAGAAACCTAAACGAAGAGACATTTTGAAACCATTTGGAAGGAAAAATTGACCCTCCTGTGAAAGAAATGGGGGTAAAAACAGTGGCCTCTGGAGAGGGAAGGAGAGGTGTACTGTATGGTATTATCCTTATCCATAGGATACACAAAATCAGTGGCCATAAAAAAGTCATGTCAAAAATCACTAAGAAGCATAAAGATTTATTTAAAGTTTACTTTTTACCCTTAATGACCATGTAAAACAATTGTTTACTAAATGGTCTCCTTTGTCCTTATCATTGATTAGGTTAAGTAAGAAATACAGAAATTGAAAAAGGATGGCAGTATGGCATTGCCTAATTGTAGATTCTACTGTTGGGTGATTAATATTCGGTATATAATTTTCTGGAAATGAAATTTGAATGAAATTCAATGTTCATGATGGGGGAATCTTGAGTGCAGGATTGTGCAGGGGTTCTCATTGGCCTCTGTTTTAACATAACATAACAATTACAGCACGGAATTAGGCCCTTCTAGTCCGCACCGAACCAAACACCCCTTTCTAGTCCCACCTCCCTGCACAATGCCCATAACCCTCCATCTTCCTCTCATCCATATACCTGTCCAACCTTTTCTTAAATAATACAATTGACTCCGCCGCCACTATTTCTCCCGGAAGATCATTCCACACGGCTACCACTCTCTGAGTAAAGAAGTTCCCCCTCATGTTACCTCTAAACCTCTGCCCCTTAATTCTTAACTCATGTCCTCTTGTTTTAATCTTTCCTCCTCTTAACGGAAATAGTCTATCCACATCCACTCTGTCTATCCCTTTCATAATCTTAAATACTTCTATCAAATCCCCTCTCAACCTTGTTCCCCTTTGCCCTCATTAAATTGAATAAACAAATGAAAAATCCAATAATTAAAGATTCAATATGAATATGGCTTCAATTTTATAAATATTTTGGACTTGTCCTATTCAACCTAATGTTTTCTCCCAACCTTCTAGAATTGATCAAGCTTTTCTTTTATGGAACACTAAGGGAATAGTATGTTGTTTGTGATTTATTTATGGATAACTCTCATGTCTTTTGAGCAGTTGTCAAATAGAATTTGCACAGATCACATTTTCTCAGATATCTACAGATTAGCAACTTTTTAAATATCACTTTATCTACTTTTCTGATACCACATCAGTCTGAAGTTACCAATAAAATTTTATGTTTAAACCCTTTTCAAAATCATGTGACAGTACATTATCAATGAGATAATTTCAATTCTTGAGAACTATGTAACCATATACTGGAATCTTTGACAATTGCCAGCTCCAGTTTCTTTGAAACCATGTGACCTTCATAACTCTGGCTTCCAGATGTCACAACACCAAAAGATAACCTTAATGTATTGTATGGGTGTGTGTAGCCCTGTTCCAAATGCACTGCTTTACTTAAGACAATTTAATAGGAAATAGAGGTTAACATTAACCTAAATATTAACATATCCATGAACATCAGCACAACATCGAGGGCTGAAGGGGCTGTAATATGCTGCAGTATTCTATATCTCTCCTGTAGTTTGATGACCAAAACTGCACACAATTCTCCAAATTTGGTCTCACCAATGTTTTATACTTTACCCTAACATCCCAGCTCCTGTACTCAATACTTTGATTTACGAAGGCCAATGTGGCAAAAGCCCTCTTTACAACCCTGACCACCTGTACGCCAGTTTCACGGAATTCTGTATCTGTATTCTCAGGTCCCTCTGTTCTACCGCACTCCTCACCACCCTGCCATTCACCATGCATGTTTTACCAAAATGCAATATCTCACACTTGTCTGCATTCAATTCCATCAGCCATTTTTTCCAGCTGTTCCTGATCCCTCTGCAAGCTTTGAAAACCTTATTTGCTGTCCAGAACACCTCCAATCTTTGTGTCATCTGCAAATTTGTTGATCCAATTTACCACATTATCATCCAGATCAATAATAGATGACAAACAACAATGGTGTGGTTTACCCAATTCTTGCCATTTATTGAGCTTTCTTTCCTGTGCAACATGCCTCATTCCAGATGGTGCATTAACAGAAGAATATAGCAAAGGAACAGGCCTCTTGGCCCACAAGGCTGCATGGAATATGATGACAAAGCTCAACTCAAACTCCACAGTTTGAACCTGAGGTTTATGGCCAACAACGCCGAGTTTGTACAAATGCAAGGAGGCGTTGCTTGTGATGGAGTTCACCTTGCAGTAAATTCCAACCGGATACAGAACTTGGTTTCATCTCAGGTGGGAGAGTGGGTTTCCTTACCTCCACCTCTTGGTTTCCTGTTCCACAGATGATGCTCAGACCAGAGACAGTCCCGGTTCACACAGCCACACTGACCAAGTGCTAACCAAATTTTTTCCCTCCTTGCCTCCACAGATGCCAGGCTCCTCCAGAAGCTTGGGTTTCACTCCAGATTTCTGCCTCCGCAGTCTCCTGTGCCCCCAGGTTGTTTTCCCATTGACCAACACTTGGTTGCAACCAATGCCTGGCCACTTTGTGCATTCCGAGTCTCTGCCACCCTCTGATGTACTGCATTCCAGATTCTGGGTGGAAACTATTCTTCTGATCCCCTGCAAACCTGTCCTCTCATTTTAGAAACCCATCATCTAACCTGACCATACCCCTTACATTGAGAACCATAGAACACGACAGCACAGAAACAGGCCACTTTGGCCCTTCTAGTGCATGCCAAAAATTTTTTGGCCTAGTCTCACTGACCTGAACCCAGTCCATAACCCTCCACATCTCTCCCATCCATGGACCTGTTCAAATTCTTCTTAAATCTTCAAATTCACATTCACCATTTCAGCTGGCAGCTCATTCCACACCGCCACCACTCTGTGTGAAGAGGTTCCCCATCACGTTCCTCCTGAACATTACCCGTTCTTTTACTCTTAAACCATATGCTCTGGTATGCGTAAATCTCCTGGTAAAGATGGGTTTACGTCTGAATTTTATAAAAAATTTAAAGACTTATTGCTGCCTTTATTAATGCAAGTATTAAAACAAGCAACTGCAGCTTGCTCATTACCTGAATCTTTTTCAAATGCTGTAATAACAGTAATACCTAAGAAAGATAAAGATTTATTAAATCTGGAATCTTATAGCCCTATATTGTTATTAAATGTTGATTATAAGATTGTTGCTAAAGTTTTGGCTAATAGATTGAATGAGTATTTACCTGAATTGATTCATTTAGATCAATAGGGATTTATTTTTAAAAAAATTCTGCTGATAATATAGCTAAATTAATTCGTTTAATTCATAGCTCTCAGAAGAAATCGGACTTAGCATTAGTTTTATCGTTAGATGCTGAAAGGCTTTTGATAGATTAGAAAGGAATTGTTTATTTAAAGTTTTGCAACAATTTCAATTGGGGCCAATATTTATGAATTGAATATACTTTATATCAAAACCCTTTGGCGAGTAGTTACTAAGGGACAAGGCTCTTCTTTTTCATGAACTAGATCGGCCCGACAAGGATGTCCTTATCTCCTGCATTATTTGTTTTAGCAATTGAACCATTGGCACAATCAATAAGGCAAGATGTTAGTATTAAAGGAATTAAAGTTAATGAGAAGGAGTAAAAGATTAGTTTATATAACAGATCCTGAAAATTCTTTAATTTCTTTATATAAAAAATTACAAGATTATGGGAGGATATCTGGTTATAAAATTAACTGAGATAAAAGTGAAGTTATGCCATTAGTAGATTAGGATCAATGTAAGGAAGTAGCTCAATTTAAGTGGACACAAAATCAGATTAAATATTTAGGTATTAGAATTGATATAAATTTAGGTAATTTGTACAAGTTTAATTATGTTCCACCATTTAATAAAATTAAAGAAGATTTAAACAGATGGAATGATTTACCTATTACCTTAATAGGTAGAGTGAATTGTATTAAAATTAATATTTTTCAAAGGATTCAATATCTTTTTCAATCTATTCCTTGTTTAACACCTCAATTTTTTTTTAAAGATCTTAATTCAATTGTAATTAAATGTTGATGCAAAGTAACTTTGGAGAAATTAACTTGGAAATTTTAATTAGATGGTTTACAACTTCCACATTTTCAGAATTATTATAAAGCTGCACAATTGAAATTTATCAATGTAATTATGAAATAAACCTTCAATTTGGACAAGTAGAGAGTTAGATAAAATGGTTGAGGAATCTACGTCAGAATTGATTTATAAATGGAATTCAAAATTGTGAGTTGGTCGGGATTCACCAATTGAAATATGGAATAAAATTGATTATGAGATAGGTGGAAAAGGAAAGATTTCAGCGAAAATGTCTTTATATCAAAATAAACCTTTTCCTTTTACTGTCAATAATCAGTTCATAAAGTCATGGAATCCATTCGGGGATTAAAAAAGGTGAAGATCGTTTGAAGTAGGGAAGATTGTATCTTCTAATCGGATGAAAGAAAAATTTCAAGTTCTTTTTATTGGAAAAAGTTGAAAATTACCTAGACAATCTGCTTTGGAATTATTACTTACTAAGGAAGGAACAAAAGTTTATTTCTGAAATGTTTAAGTTATTACAAAATAAAATGTTCATAATCAAGATTAAAATGGGAATCGGAGTTAAATAGGTAGATGAAAATGTTTGGAGAAATTTATGTAGGACTAGTATGACTAAAGTTATACATGTAAGACATAGATTAGTCCAATATAATTTTCTACATCAATTATATTTCACCCCTCAAAAAACATTGAATTTAATTTCTTTGGATTTGTGTTTTAGATGTGGAGAAGAGATAGGTACTTTTTTACATTCGACTTGGACTTGTTCAGTTAAGACTTTTTGGATACAAGTTTGTGATATAGAGAATTTAGGTTAAAAAGACTTAAGTTAAAATGTGATGATTAATCATAAACAGGGAAGCCAGAACGGACAGAGAGTTTACTAGCAGTCAAGGACAGAAGGAGCTGCTGAATATGTTTTTTTAAACCTATCTTTTCATGGTCATAGTGAGAGACATGCAGGAGACAAAGGATTGATAAGAAGTGTGAGAAACAGAATTCAGTGAATGTAGAGTTCACAGCGTACGTAACGAACGTGATAATTAATAATGCAGTTATACTTAGAATGTTTTTGTAATACTAACCAATTAAAACAGTATTAATAAGAAGGGGAAGGGCAAATAATAAAGGTATAAAAATCAATGCACTGTATGTATCGGGGCTTAACTGGTGAGAAACCAGTTGAGTCCAACTCTGCAGACTTGTAAATAAAGCTTGTCGTGTCATCAGTTTTAAAGAGACTCATGTGTGAGAAGTTTTATTTCTGACAAATGGGGGCTCGTCCGGGATCTACACTCCGGCCGTGAGGGGAGGCGAGAAGAGGGACATCGGAGGCGGTGAGTTCAGCGGCTCCTAGTCCCTTGCTCGTCGCTTCGGGCGGCTTGAGCGAGTGGTATCCGGACAGGGTGACACGACAAGACGGAGAGGAGAAGGGTGACGGTTCAATCCCCGGGAAGACACCGGTAAGTGACGACTTACGATTGTGGTGTGGGGATTGGGTAACAGGTGTAACGGGATACACCTGTTTGGATAAAAACCTAACGGAATAGATTAAGTATAGATCTTTTGTCGTTGTGTGAGAACCCTGTCGCGGGACTCTAGGATAGACCCCAGGGAAACCTCGGCGGTAACCGAAGGAGGGACAGCACCTCCGACGAAGTGCCGAGAAGAGAGGGGTCAACCCCAGGAAAACCTCAGCGGTAACCGAAGGAGGGACAGCACCTCCGACGAGGCGTCTGAGAGGAAGGGAGTAGGGTCCAGAGCGAGAGGGTCCTCAGCAACGATAAACAGATCTAGGTGGGAAAATGGGAGGATCAAAATCTAAGGGCTCGTCTGAAAATTCAGGACAATTCCTGGGAGTACCCCTTGACAGCCCTTTGGGGAGAATGTTTGAAAATTGGGATAGTAATAGATATCGGGACAAAAACAAGAAAAAGATGGTCCAATATTGTCTCCTTTGGTCAAAACAACCTATTAAAGGTTCCTCGGTCTGGTGGCCGAAATTTGGATCTGATGAGGATTGGGTTAGACAAGCATTAAACATATATGTAAATTCGAGACCAAAGGTGAATCAAGAAGAGTCAGCATATGCATTTTGTTGGGTTCCCTGGCCAGGATCCTTAACAGAATGTTTTAAATTGAGTGGCAGGAGAAAAGAAATGGGAACCTCTGGACAACCTTCCCCCTCCTTATATTCCCCCGGTGCCTACTGCGCCCGAGGAAAGCTTATTACCGGAGGGGAAAGGTGATGAATCTGATTGCCCCGAAGGGGGCCGGGATAAAAAGGATGAATTAAGGGAGTCGGACCCTAAACTTCCACCGGTAAACCGACCCTGGACAAGATCCCAGACTGGTCCAGGACCATCAAAGTTTTCAATAAACCTAAATCCCCTGAGAGAAGTTCCTATGGGAGGACCGGGAGGGGGAACGGGATATGTGAATGTTCCCCTAACTAGTACAGAGGTGCGGGGATTTAAGAAAGAAATGAAAAAGTTATTGGAAGATCCTATAGGACTGGCTGAACAGCTTGACCAATTCTTGGGACCAAACACATATACGTGGGAAGAGATGCAGGCAATAATGGGAACATTATTTTCACCCCAGGAGAGGCAGATGATTCGACGGGCTGCCCTCCTCATGTGGGAATATGAACAACCTGGGGACCCTAGACCCCATGAACAAAAATATCCCTTAAATGAACCCAGGTGGGACAAACGAACACCCGAGGGATTGGCAAGTATGAGACAATATAGAGAGTGGACAATTAAAGGGATACGGGAGGCTGTGCCAAAGGGTCACAATTTTACCAAGGCATTTGGGAACCACCAGGGGAAAGACGAGTCCCCTACTGATTTTTTGGAGAGGGTGAGAAAGAATGTCCAACAGTATGCTGGTGTGGACCCTAGTACACCAATGGGTGAACAGCTTATTCGAATTGAATTTGTTTCCAAATCATGGCAAGACATTAGAAAGAAACTAGAAAAGGAGGAGGACTGGAGTGAAAAACCCCTAAGTGAACTGTTAAAAAAGGCACAAAAAGTATATGTGCAGAGAGAAGAAGAAGATCAAAAGAAGGCGACAAAGGTTATGGTACAGACTATCCGACAGATGAATGCTGAATCCAGAGGGGAAAGAAAACAAAACCTTCCTCTAAACAATCCAAAATATCCAAGAGAGGGAAGACCCCGGAGATTTGTTAAATGCTATTACTGCAATGAGGAAGGACACTTTAAGAGGGAATGCCCCCGATACAAGAGGGAATTGCGTGCCCTCGAACTTATGGAAGAAGATTAGGGGTGTCAGGGGTTCCAAATGTTAGGGACCAAATATAAGAGGGAACCCCTGGTAAAACTAAAAATTGGTCCCAAGGGAGAAGAGGTGGTGTTTATGGTGGACACAGGAGCGGAACGAAGTAGTGTAATAACTGTGCCAATCGGAACTGAGCCTATAAAAAGTAATTTGACAATTTCTGGGATAGAAGGAGCTCCCAGAATGGTATCAATAATTCCCCAAGTAACAGTGAAACTGGAAGAAAGAGAAGGGGTACAAGACCTCTTGTTATTACCTTCGGCTGGATTTAACCTCCTAGGAAGGGACTTACAGGCTCTCCTAGGTTTGGGTGCTCTCCCTGTGGACGGAGAAGTGCGAGTCCACCTCTGCGCTTTAAAGGAAGAGGATGAACGGCAGATTGACGAGAGAGTCTGGTATAAGGAGGGAAATCGAGGAGGTCTGGACATCCCACCTTTACATGTCACATTAATACCAGGTCATCAGCCGGTAAGGAAACGTCAGTATCCTATTTCTTTGGAAGGGAGAAAAGGGCTACAGCCGGTAATTGAGACTTTAATACGAGACGGACTATTAGAAGAATGCATGTCACCTTATAACACCCCTATACTCCCAGTAAAAAAATCAGATGGATCCTATCGCCTAGTTCAGGATCTAAGAAGTTTGAATGCTATTGTTCAGACCCGCCACCCAGTGGTGCCTAATCCCTATACTATTATGAGTCGGATTCCCCCAGACCATGAGTGGTTTAGTGTTATCGACTTGAAGGATGCCTTCTGGACTTGTCCGTTAGAAGAGGAAAGTAGAGATATGTTTGCGTTTGAATGGGAAAATCCATGGACAGGTAGACGGAGACAGTTTCGGTGGACTGTATTGCCCCAAGGGTTCACTGAATCTCCAAACCTGTTTGGACAAATGCTAGAACAAATCCTGATGGACTATCCACAATCTGATGATTCCCAACTAATGCAGTATGTGGATGATTTACTATTATCAGGACCCAAGGAACAAGAAATGAGGAGAGAGACCATTAGACTCTTGAATTATCTGGGGAAAAAGGGTCTACGAGTGTCCAGAAACAAGTTACAGTTTGTTGAGAAAACTGTGATATATCTGGGACACCAGATAAGTAAAGGACAGAAACGGATTACCCCTGAACGAATTGCGGGAATCACTAGAATGCCTTTACCCCGTAATAAGAAGGAAATAAGACAATTCCTGGGACTCTTAGGATACTGTAGGTTATGGATAGAGGACTACTCAGCTTTGGTGAAGTTTATGTATGATAAACTGACAAATGAAAATGACTATCCATTGAAATGGACCCAGGAGGAGGAGGGATGGTTCGAGGACTTGAAACATCGCCTAACACGAGCCCCAGTGCTCACTCTGCCCTCTTTAAAACAGCCCTTCCAGCTATTTGTCACTCATAACCAAGGAACAGCTGTGGGAGTTTTAACACAAGAAAAAGGCGGTCAGCGACACCCAGTAGCTTTCCTTTCCAAAATGATGGACCCAGTGTCTCGCGGATGGCCGACGTGTATCCAGGGAGTAGCGGCTGCTGCTCTGTTGGTAGAGGAAGCACGTAAACTTACTTTTGGAGGAAAGATGACTGTGTACACCTCCCATTCTGTGAGTGTTTTATTAACACAAACTGCCCATCGATGGCTGACTGATTCTCGCATATTAAAGTATGAAACCATTTTAATGGTTGGAGAAGATTTACAGTTTGCAAAAATTAATAGCTGCAACCCAGCTCAATTTTTATACGGCAGTGAAACAGAGAAAGAGGTGGAGCATGACTGTGTCGAGTTGACAGATCTTCAGACCAAGACCCGAGAAGACCTTTGCGATACTCCGCTGGGAGAAGGATATGAATTCTACATTGACGGCTCCGCCAGATGTGTTGACGGAATGAGAAGAAATGGGTATGCTATAATAGAAGGAAATACTTGGAAAGTAGTAGAATCCACGAGACTACCCGGAAGCTGGTCAGCACAATCCTGTGAACTATATGCCTTGCAAAGAGCCCTCAGAATACTGGCAAAGAAAATTGGAACGATTTACACAGATTCCAAATACGCATACGGGGTAGTGCATACCTTTGGTAAGATCTGGAAGGAGCGTGGTCTAATTACATCAAGAGGAAAGGAATTGGCACACGAACAGATGATTACTCTGACTCTAGAAGCCTTAACATTACCCCAAGAAATAGCAGTGGTCTATATACCAAGCCATCAAAGGGAAGATAACCCGACAGCAATTGGAAACAGACTGGCTGATGAAGAAGCCAAAAGAGCAGCCATGCAACAAGAAGTCCGTTTGCTGACTTTAATCCCAATAAGGCAAGACATAAAGACAGCTTCCATTTTCACTGCTAAAGAAGAAAAGAACATGGATCAGCTGGGCGCAAGCCAGTTACCTGATGGAACATGGAAAACACCAGATGGAAGAATTGTTCTAAATAAAGAAATAACTCGCAATATTTTAAAACACCTGCATCAACAGAGCCACTGGGGCACCCAAGCCTTATGTGACACAGTGCTTCGAGAATATGTGTGTAAGGGAATCTACACCTTGGCCCAACAAGAGGTGCAAAATTGTTACCTATGCACAAAAATTAATAAGAAGATAATGAGGACAGGGACCATGGGAGGTCAACCATTAGCCATACGTCCTTTTCAACGTATCCAGATCGACTTCACAGAGTTACCTCAAGTTCAAAGATGGAAATATCTGTTGGTGATAATAGATCACTTTACCCGATGGGTAGAAGCCTTCCCAACAATAAATACTACAGCCTCTACAGTAGCTCGCCTCCTCCTAGAGCAGATAATCCCCAGATATGGTATAATGGATTCTATAGACTCAGACAGGGGTCCACATTTTTCTTCAAAAATCCAGCAATTGATTTGTGATGCATTACAGGTCTCTTGGAAATTACATACCCCTTGGCATCCACAAAGCTCAGGGAAGGTCGAACGTATGAATGGAACACTAAAAATCCAATTGACAAAGTTAATGGTGGAAACTAAAATGCCTTGGATAAAGTGTCTGCCCCTAGCCTTATTGAGAATTCGTACTGCCCCACGAAAAGATGTAGGGCTGTCCCCTTATGAAATGATGTTTGGGCTTCCCTTCTGGAGTACAGTTGAGGGGTGTCCCACCTTGGGGGAAGGGGATATATTTGTTAGGAACTATTTACAGGCACTGTCACGCTCTCTTACAGATTTACGAAAGAGAGGACTATTGGCACAAACACCGCCTCTAGACTTTTCTTTACACAAAGTGGAACCAGGAGACTGGATTCTTATCAAGACCTGGAAGACTGAAAAACTCCAGCCCCAGTGGGAAGGTCCATACCAAGTTCTCTTAACTACAGAAGCTGCAGCACGAACAAGAGAGAAGGGGTGGACACACGCATCCAGATTTAAGGGACCTGTAGAGGCGCCACAGGACCCTGATACGAACTCAGATTGGACTTGTATTCCTGGAGAAAAACCTCTTACCTTACGATTTCGCAAAAAGACTTAATTCACAATGTTATTGTTATGTTCTTTGATTTTTCTTAGTTTGCCTATGTCTTTATCAGGTGTGAAATGTAAGAAATGCAGAGATACAGTGGTCCTGTTTCAGGACCACATTTGGGGAAGAAAGGAAGGTAATTTCATTTCCCATACCTCAGTTCCTGAGAAATGTTGGGCAGAAAATACCACCCAACATCCATATACCCCTTGTGTGGAAAAAGAAGGAAATAATATGGGTCATTATATACAGATTCCTAATACCACTCCTTTCCCTCTTAACGGTTGGAAAGGTGACTCAAGCCCACCATGCCCTGATGGACTCTGGTTTTGCATACACCAACGTACTGTTCCAATGAGAAGTTACACTCCACACTCGAAATTGCCTGTCCCTTTAAGACAGCCGGACTTAGTTCGAGTCCATCCAAATAACCATGTAAGTTTCGGTAATGTAATTGGGGGAGATAACCTTTTTGTAGATCTGGCAACTAAAATTGCAGGAACTTTTAATGTAACTAATTGTTGGGTCTGCGGGGGTCCACGGATGTCAGAACAATGGCCTTGGTGGGGAGAACCTCTCAATTCATTGACCATGATTTCCCGCATTTGGACAACTAACCGAACGAGATCAAGAGAAACCTGGTCTCTCTCTAACGTCCCCTCTGGTTTTTATTGTCTCTCACAAGCCGGCAAATACCCAGTAGGAGAAAGTCCCTGCAAGGCTGTATGGATTCGCATTTCGCCTGGTGTTTTCACTTGGTTTCCTAAACCTCAGACTTGGTTCTTATCCACTGTTTTTAAAACTAATTGCCTACCCCTGTCTAATAGCAGTATTCAGTTTTGGAATTGTACCACTTCCACCATCACAGGACCATACCAATCAAATCCTGTTCTTAAAAGAGTTTGGGAAAGGGGGTATGGAGTATCCCCAAATGGATTATTCTGGGTATGTGGTAATAAAGCTTATACTCGTCTTCCCTCACAGTGGAGTGGAACTTGTTTCCTAGGAATAATCCGCCCAGAATTTTTCCTTCTACCCCACGATCACGGTCATAAATTAGGCGTGAAGGTCTTTGATACATTACATCGTGAACCCCGCTCTACCACGGTACATTTGGGAGAATGGAGAGATGATTGGCCTCCAGAGCGCATAATTCAATATTATGGTCCCGCTACATGGGCTCAAGATGGATCTTGGGGTTATCGTACTCCTATATATATGTTAAATCGCATAATTCGCTTACAAGCAGTGCTTGAAATTGTTACAAATCAAACAGCTATAGCCCTGCAATTACTTGCATCCCAGCAAGGTCAAATGCGCTCTGCTATATATCAGAACCGTCTAGCCCTAGACTATCTCCTAGCCACGGAAGGAGGTGTATGTGGCAAACTTAATTTGACTAACTGCTGCTTACAGATTGATGATAATGGAAAAGCCAATCGTAAAATCGCTGATAATATTCGTACATTGTCCCATGTACTGGTTCAAACCTGGCATCCTTTCCCACAATTTAATTGGATGGACAAATGGTTTGGAGGAACCTGGTGGCGTACCTTCTTGTGGGTCATCGGAGGTATTTTATTCCTCCTACTTATTTTGCCCTGTATTATTCCCTGTCTACGCAGCCTGGTGATTTCCATGGTCGAACAAGCTATGCAACCAGGGGGGATGGGAGACCCTGTAAGACTTTTATTTCAGCGTGAGATTAATGTATCATAGAACATTTCTCTTCCCTAGCTTAGAATCCCCATTCATATCTATACATATATTCAACACATTTTAAAGAGAGAAAGGGGTGGATTGTGATATAGAGAATTTAGGTTAAAAAGACTTAAGTTAAAATGTGATGATTAATCATAAACAGGGAAGCCAGAACGGACAGAGAGTTTACTAGCAGTCAAGGACAGAAGGATCTGCTGAATATGTTTTTTTTAAACCTATCTTTTCATGGTCATAGTGAGAGACATGCAGGAGACAAAGGATTGATAAGAAGTGTGAGAAACAGAATTCAGTGAATGTAGAGTTCACAGCGTACGTAACGAACGTGATAATTAATAATGCAGTTATACTTAGAATGTTTTTGTAATACTAACCAATTAAAACAGTATTAATAAGAAGGGGAAGGGCAAATAATAAAGGTATAAAAATCAATGCACTGTATGTATCGGGGCTTAACTGGTGAGAAACCAGTTGAGTCCAACTCTGCAGACTTGTAAATAAAGCTTGTCGTGTCATCAGTTTTAAAGAGACTCATGTGTGAGAAGTTTTATTTCTGACAAAGTTCAATTATTTTTGGAGAAAGTATTAAAAGTGAGTCTTCCATTTGATCTAATGTTATTTTTATTAAGTCGATTGCTCTAGGATTAAGATTGACTGCATCAAATTGAATTTCCACGCTTAGCTTTGGCTGTTTCTAAAAAATATTTGGCCATCATCTAGAAATCTGATTTAGTTTTAGGAATGGGAAGATGGCAGAATAAAATGAAATCCTGTATTCCTTTAGAAAAGGTTACATATAATTTGAGGGATAAATATCATTTTTTTGTAAAAGTATGGAGCCTATATCTAAAAACACTTGGTTTGAAGGTTTAATCTCTCAATCTGTTCTGGTGGTGGTCTCGCTTTCCACAGCTACATAGTTGAATAATTTTGTTAAGTGATGGTCTCTTTTCTTAGTAGGTGGAAGGGGGAGTTGGGTGAGGGGGGAGGATTTATTCAATTATATACTTTCTGTATGAATATGTTATAATTGATGTATGATTTAAGAATTATAAAGCCATGTACATTTACTCTATTCCCCCATAATTTCACATACCTCGATCAAATCTCCCCCTATTCTTCTACGCTCCAGGGAATAAAGTCCAAACCTGTTTAACCTTTCCCTCTAATTCAGTTCCTGAAGTCCGGGCAACATCCAAGTAAATCTTCTCTGCACTCTATCTATCTTATTGATATCTTTCCTGCAGTTTGGTGACCAAAACTGCACACAATTCTCCAAATTTGGCCTCACTAATGTCTTAAACAACTTTACCATAACATCCCAACTCCTGGACTCAATACTTTGATTTATGAAGGCCAATATGCCAAAAACTCTCTTTACAATCCTATCCATCTGTGATGCTAATTTCAGGGAATTATGTGTATTTCCTGATCCCTCTGTTCTACCGCATTCCTCAATCCCCTACCACTTGCCCTGTAAGGCCTTTCAAAATGCAACACCTCACACTTGTCTGCATTAAATTCCATCTGCCATTTTTCCATCCTATTTTTCCAGCTTGCCCCGATCACTCTGCAAGCTTTCAAAACCTTCCTCGTTGTCTACACGCTTCCAATATTAGTGTCATCTGCTAACTTGCTGATCCAATTTACCACATTATCATCCAGATCATTGACATAGATGACAAACAACAATGGTCCCAGCACAGATCCCTTAGGCACATCACTGGTCACAGGCCTCCAGGCGGAGACGCATCATCCACCACTACTCTCTGACTTCTCCCATCCAGCCATTGTCAAGTCCAGTTCACGACTTCAACATGAATACCTAATGTTTGAACCTTCCTGACTAACATCCCATCAAAGACCTTACTAAAGTCCATGTTGACAACATCCACATCCTTTCCTTTGTCAACTTTCCTTCTTGTCCGGCCCTGAAGATTTATCCACCCTGATTTATTTGCTTTAAGACAGCAAGCACTTCCTTCTCTTGAATCTGTACGTGTTCCATGACCTCACTGCTTGTGTTCCTGACTTCCCATGACTCCGTGTCAGTTTAACCATATAACCACTGACAGCACAGAACAGGCCAGTTCGGCCCTACTAGTCCATGCCGTAACAAATCCTCACCCTCCTAGTCCCATTGACTAGTCCCCTCCTATCCATGTAACAATCCAGTCTTTCCTTAAATGTAACCAATGATCCCGCATCGACCACGTCTGCCGGAAGCTCATTCCACATCCCCACCATCCTCTGCGTAAAGAAATTTCCCCTCATGTTCCCCTTATAATTTTCCCCCTTCAATCTTAAACCATGAATCTCCCCCACTCTTAATTGAAAAAGCCTATCCACATTTACTCTGTCTGTCCCTTTTAAAATCTTAAACACCTCGATCAAGTCCCCCCTCAATCTTCTACGCTCCAGAGAAAAAAGCCCCAGTCTGCACAACCTTTCCCTGGAACTCAAACCTTGAAATCCTGTCAACATTCTCGTGAACCTTCTCTGCACTCTCTCTATTTTGTTTATATCTTTCCTATAATTTGGTGACCAAAACTGTACACAGTACTCCAAATTTGGCCTCACCAATGCCTTGTACAATTTCATCATAACCTCCCTACTCTTGAATTCAATACTCCGATTTATGAAGGCCAACATTCCAAATGCCTTCTTCACCACACCATCTACCTGAGTATCAGCCTTGAGGGTACTATTTACCACAACTCCTAAATCCCTTTGTGGCTCTGCACATCTCAATAGCCGACCATTTAATGCATATGACCTATTTAGATTGGCCTTTCCAAAATGTAACACCTCACACTTATCTGTATTAAATTCCATCAGCCATTTCTCAGCCCACACCTCCAGCCTTCCTAAATCACCTTTAAATCTACGGTAATTTTCCTCACTGTCCACAACACCACCAATCTTTGTATCATCAGCAAACTTGCTTATCCATTCTCCACCCCTACTTCGAGATCGTTAATATATATAACAAATAATAGTGGACCCAGGACCGATCCCTGAGGAACTCCACTAGTCACCGGCCTCCAATTGGACAAACAATTTTCTACCACTACTCTCTGACACCTCCCATCCAACCACTGCTGAATCCATTTCACTACCTCCTTATTTATACCTAATGCCTCCACCCTTTTTCCTAACCTCCTGTGGGGAACTTTGTCAAAAGCTTTACTAAAGTCTAAATAGACAACATCCACAGATTTCCCTTTATCAACCTTTTTTGTAATCCCCTCGAAAAACTCTCAGGTTTGTCAAGCATGATCTACTCCTGACAAAACCATGCTGATTACTCCCTATCAATCCCTGTACCTCCAAATATTTGTATATACCATCCCTCAGAACACTTTCCATCAACTTTCCCACCAGACGTCAGACTCATGGGCCTATAATTCCCAGGTTTACATTTAGACCCTTTCTTAAACAGCGGAACCACATGCGCCACCCTCCAATCCTTTGGCACTACCCCCATGGGCAGTGACATCCTAAATATCTCTGTTAATGGCCCCACTATCTGTCTACTAGCCTCCCTGAGTGTCCTTGGGAATATTTTGTCCGGTCCCGGAGATTTATCCACCTTTATCTTTTTCAACACAGCCATCACTACCTCCTCGGTTATCCTTATATGCTTCATGACCTCCCCACTATTTTTCTTTACCTCAACTGGTTCAATATTTTTTTCCCTAGTGAATACCGAGGCAAAGAAATCATTCAAAATTTTCCCCATTTCCTCAGACTTCTCACTCAGCCTACCCTCGCTATCTACAAGGGGTCCAATTTTATCCCTCACTAATCTTTTACTTTTAATGTACCTATAGAAACCCTTTGGATTTATTTTTACTCTGTCAGCCAAAGCCTCTTCGTGCCTTTTTTGGGCCTTTCTAATTTCTTTCTTAAGATTCCTTCTACACTCCTTGTAGTCCTCCTTCAACTTCTCAGCTCTCTGTTCTTTATACCTCTTGTACACCTCCCTTTTTCTCCTAACCAAATTTCCAATATTCCTCGAAAACCAAGCCTCCCTATGACTTCCAGCCTTTCCTTTGATCCTCACTGGGACATATCTACTCTGTACCCTCAAAATTTCTTTTTTTAATATCCTCCATTTCTCATTTACACCCTCACCTGAAAATATCCTGTCCCACTCAATACTCCCCAAATCCCTTCTTATCTTTCGAAATTTGCTCTTCTCCAATCCAGAACCTCAACTTTAGGCCCCTCCTTGCTCCTCCCTAAAACTACCTTAAAAGTAACAGAATTATGATCACTGACCCAATTGGATCTTCAACATTAATGTCTGATACCTGACCTAGTTCGTTCCCTAACAGGAGATCCAGTATTACACTGTCCCGAGTCGGTTCTTCTACTAATTGATTCAGAAAACAATCTTGAACACATTTAACGAACTCTAGCCCATCCAGCCCTCTAACTGTATGGGTATCCCAATCAATGTGAGGGAAGTTAAAATCTCCCATGATCACTACCTTATGATTCTCACACATATACGTTATCTCTCTACACATTTGTTCCTCTAGTTTTCTTGACCCATTTGGTGGCCTGTAATACATCCCTATTAGCACCCTCATGCCTCCTTCACCCCTCAATTCCACCCAAATAGCCTCACTGGACGATCCCTCCAGACCATCTTGCCACCTCACGGCAGTAATGTCCTCCTTAACAAGCAGAGCAACTCCTCCTGCTTTTTTTTACCCCCTGATCTATCACATCTAAAACAAATGTATCCTGGAACGTTAAGTTGCCAGTCCTGCCCCTCCTGTAGTCAGGTCTCACTAATTGCCACAATATCGTGACCCCAGGTATCTGTCCATGCTCTAAGCTCATCTACCTTGTTCACAATGCTTCTTGCATTAAAATATATGCATTTCAGAGAATGACCCTTACCTATATTCTCTTTTCTTCCTTCTACCCTAATCTCCATCCTATCTTTGTTATCATTTTTATTCTTATCTAGGTGGCCATGCTCCCTGGACACTGCTCTCACACTCTGTTCCCCACCCCCCTGCCAAACTAGTTTAAACCTTCCCCCACAGCTCTTGCAAATCTGCTTGCCAGCACATTGGTCCCCTTCCAGTTCAAGTGGAGTCCGTCCTTTTTGTACAGGTCCGACCTTCCCCAGAAGAGATCCCAATGATCCAGAAATCTTATCCCTTGCCCCTTGCACCATCTCTTTAGCCACGCATTCATCCTCCAATTTCTACCCTCACTAGCGCGTGACACGGGCAGCAATCCAGAGATTACTACCTTGGAGGTCCTGTTTTTTAACTTCTTACCTAATTCTACATAATCCTGTTTCAGGACCTCATCCCCACTTCTAGCTAAGTCATTGGTCCCCACATGGACCACAACTTCTGGCCATTCTCCTTCCCCTTGCAGAATGCTATGAACTCGATCAGAGATATCCCTGATCCTGGCACCAGGGAGGCAACAGACCAACCTGGATCCCCGATCTCGTCCCACAAACCTTCTATCAGTCCCTCTGACTAATGAGTCCCCAACTACAAGTATCCTGTTCTTATCTCTCCTTCTCTTCTGAACCTCAGGCGCAGCCCCTGTGCCAGAGACCTGACCCCCACGACTTGTCCCTGGTAAGCTGTTCGCCCCAGCAGTATCCAATGCCGAATACATATTGCTGAGTGGCACTTCCACAGGGGTACTCTTGCACAGGCACTCTCCCTCCTTTCCCCACAGTCACCCATTTCCCTGACTCCTGCCTTCTAGGGGGGGGGGGGGTGACTGTCTCCCTGTAACTCCTCTCTATCACTGCCTCTGCTTCCCTTATGATCCTCAGTTCATCCAAATGCAGCTCAAGCTCCCTAACACGGTCACTGTTTATATGCAATTGGAGGCACCTTTTGCAGGTGTAGTCGTGAGGAACAGCTGTGGTGTCTCCGACTTCCCACATCCCACAACTGGAGCTCTTAATTACCCCAACTGACTCCATTTCCTACTATAAATATGTTATTTCAGATACCTTTTCACACAAGGAACTCCTTCTTAACCCCTGCTCACCGAAGTCCCTCGAGCCAAAGTCCCAAGTCCCCACTCACTCACTGCGCCACTCCCTCTCTTTCTACTCCTTTTATTAGCCCATACCAATTAACCCCAATTAACTCCTCTCACACGACACCAGACGCTGACTCACTGCCTCCTCCGACCTTTCTAAGACCGAGCCCCGGTAAGTCCAGCTATTTATGCTACTCACTTCTCTGATGCTGTTTCCTGAGTGAATACTGATAAAAAAAATTTAAGACCCCCCCCCCATCTTTTTTCTCCAAAGCCGACCACTCTGATTCAAGGGGAACAATTTTGACCCTTACTATCCATTTGATCTTAATGTTCCTGTAAAAACCCTGAGGATTTTCCTTCATATTGTCTCCCAAACCAACCTCGTGTCTTCTTTCAGCTTCCTGGTTTACTTGAGGTTTTTCATGCATATTTTATGCAAATATCTCATTTGCTCCATGTTGCCTCTACACATTCTACACCTCTCTCTTCTTCCGAACCAGATCACCAATATCTCTCAAAAACCAAGGTTCCCTGTACCTGCGAACCTTGCCTTTAATCTTGACAGGAACATACAAACTCTGTACCCTCAACATTTTACCAATGAAGGTTCTCCACTTACCTCACACATTCTCTAAATCATGCATTCTGGATCCTTTCTCATTTCCTCAAAATTCCCCTTTCTCCAATTTAGAATCTCAACCAGAGGCCCAGGCCCATCCTTCTCCATAATTAACTGGAAACTAATGGAATTATGATCACTGGACCCAAAATGTTCCCCTGCACAGACTTCTGTCACCTGTCCTGTCTCATTCTCCACTAAGAGATCCAGTATTGCTCTCTCTCTATAGTTGATACCTCTATTTATCGATTTAGCAAACTTTCCTGAACAAATTTAACAAACTCCAAGCCATCCAGCCCTTTTATAATATGGGAGTCCCAGTTAACATGTGGTAACTTAAAATCTCCTACTATCACAACCTTGTGTTTCCTGCAGTTGTCTGCTCTCTCTACAGATTTGCTCCTCCAATTCTCGCTGACTATTGAGCAGTCTAGGTCATACCTTTCCCGTTCCTCAGCTCCACTCATATAGCCTCAGTAGATGAGCCCTCTGGTCTGTCCTGCCTGAGCACAGCTGTGATAATTTCCCTGACAAGCAATGCCACTCCTCCCCCTTCATCCCCTCCCCCCCCTCCCCCCCCATTTGATCACATCTGGGGCAACGGAAGCCCCAGGGTAAAGAGTGGCAACCCTCTCCCCCCCCCCCCGGACTTGGACGAGATCCAACTCCACTCCCTATCACCATCCACTCCAGGCTGGAACAATCAGGGACCATATGCATACAGGTAAAGGGACTCATCAGGGGGGCCAGCTTCTCTCTCCTCTGCACTGTTGCACAGGACCATATCTGGAGATCAAGCCACATCCCACCTCAGCAGCCTGCTGAGATGACCATTCTTTCTTACTGCCAGAACAGACAATAATAACGGTTTAATTTCTTTAATAGAAAGAATAACTTGCCTACAATGTTCACATTTGCAGCCATGTAGTTAACAGAGTTTAACAAAAAACATCATCGCACTCAGTTGAACCATTCCGGAGTGGGCTCTGTGAATCCATGCTAATATACCATGTGTTAATCGACCCCAGTCCTTGATACCAAGGACTGAACAGGATCACACAGCATCAAAATTCATTGTTCAGCCACCCCATGTTCACGAGCTCCACTCTGGGGCGACAAACCCTAACCACTGAGATTCTCATGGATGGAATCAGTCATTGAAGAAATTTATTGAACCAGGGACAAGTACACCAAGAGGTTGAACAGGTTATAAACGAAGTGGTCCAGACAGGGATTTCATGGCAGAGTTCCCAAACTGCTCCACACTATTTCACATCTGCATTTTGGTCCACTGCCAAATGGAGGAACAGCAGAATGCAATGAGGAGGTGAACACAGCATCTGGTCAGCTGGCAAGGTGGAATCGCACTCAATCCCGACGTCCCTGATGGGAGTGGATTGCAAGACGTCATCTGTCGGAGGTCCCCGAACCACAGCTAACCCCAAACCTTTGCTCCAGGTTCATAAACAAGATGTCCTGGAGTTCATGCAGACAGGTCACTGTTATCAAATCGATCCTGATCGTAGATTTCTGCAACCACCTTCCGCCCGCCAAACCATCGCCCATTAAGAGCCTGGATGGCTTTGTGCATCTCTGAAGCCATGGAGAATTCCACAAAGATTTTAACAATCACCTCAGCATCCTCCTCCTCGCCCTGCTTCTCCTGGTAGATGATCACGCGGTTCACAGCCCCAAATTTACCACATTCCTCTGTCACTTCCCCCTCCAGGTCATCGTCAATGTCTTCAGGACCCACCATGTTCCGCAAGACCATGACTGTGGACTGAAACAAAAGGCTTGGTTATCCTGGGACTGACTGCATCCTTGCCACCTCATCACCAAGCACATAATGCAGAACCATGTTGCCAGATTCCTAAAGGGGGTGCTCACCCCACCCACCCCCAAGGGTGGTGGAAAGATCCGGGGGTGGCGATGAAAAAAGGGGACAGGTCAAATCTTCTGTCTTATTATTCAAGTTGATGCAAAGTTTAATGAAGAAGGCAGTGCAGTAACTTGGGGTGGCCATAATGAGCAAACAAAAAGTCCAACAAGGTGCTCTTGCAAGAGCTGCTCTCGGTGGCCATGTCCTATTGGTGTCATTACTGCCGCCACTAACCCCACCTCTCAGCGCTGCCACCACCACCATCCCCTCAGTGCTGCCACCGACCCCCCTCTCATTGCCGGCACTCTACCCCACTCAGCTCCACCACTACCCACCCTCCCCCACCCTGCTTAGCACCCCGCTCAGCACTGCCACTAACTCTCCGCGACCCCCCACCCCCCCGTCCGTGCTGTTGTATGGAGGGCGGTGCACTTGGGATATAGCCTGGAGGCCAAAGGGGTGGCAGACAGAAAAAAGTTTGGAAACCACTCATCTATACGCCAATTCATTTTTCCCCTTTCAACCCTCATGAACAAAACCACCAATCTCACTGCGAAAAGCCACAGCGGACACTGTTGATCATTTGGGAGGGAAAGCACAGTAAAATTCCCATTATCCGGAATTCAAGCAACTGGCGAAAAAAGGAGAGGAAATATATAAACAAACAACAAGCAAATATTTAAATAAAATTTACAATTGTAAAAGCAAATGTTCTCCCAAGCAACGCATAAGCCCTTGGTGACAATGGGAGAACATCAGCCAGTGGAGGGCCTCGGTCGTGCCATGCCCACAGCAGCTGTTTAAATATAGTTTCAATACAATGGCATTGTGCAGGATGAAGAGCCGGCTGGTGCCTCTGGGCGACTCTCCCAAATTATTTCCCTATCCCTGCCTAGTAAGAGTCTACCTTTATTCGTATTGAGTACTATGTATTAATAAGACTTTATCTGTAAACTTGAGGGGGGGGGGGGGTAATTATGACAGCAGCACGGTTAATGTAACGGCTAGCGCCAGTGACCGGGGTTCCAATGTAAACTTTGAAAGTTATGGGAATTATCTAATTAAAATTAACTTTACATAATTAAGGACAATAGTACTGATTTTTTTTCAAATTGTATTTTGCACTGTCTTGCAAACGATTATTAATGCAGGTGTATTAGTTAGGCCTTGTAACTAAGGCTCAAGCAACAGGAAAAATGTGCATATCAGGCATTAACCAATCCCTGTAGGTGCAGGAACTGAAGATGCCTCCTCATTCTGCACCCCCCCCCCCCAAACCAAGTGAAGTTTTGCGTAACCTTCCGCAACAGGCATCTGAGGCCAGTTGGTGCATATTCAACTTAAACGTTTGAGTCCCTTCTGGGACTCGTTTCTACCACCCCAGGGTCAGTGACTCCAAGCTCTTACACCCTTTGCATCCAGCCTGTCTGAGATCACAGGCAACAGTGCGTTTCTGCACAGTAGGTTTTGGCGATGTGGTCCGCTGACCCTGCACTGCTGCTTTACCTCCTGCTTGCGAAGCAGCTTCTGCATCACCATGTGCCTGGCATTGCTGCCTGAGATGCTCATGTGCTCCTGTTCACTCAGCATCTCCAGACGCTCAGTATCCAGCAACTTCTCCTCATCTTCCTTCTTCACTTCGCCAGTGCCGGAAGATGCTGGAGGTGTTGCGAGGACAGGGTTTACCACCCCCACCTGTGGGATAGCCACTGGCAAAGACACGGTTGGACGCGTTGGAGTCACACCTGGAAGAGATGACAACACTGCTTTTGTCGGCAAACAGAACGTGAAGAAGTGCAGCAGGAATTCAGTCAGCAAACCCTTCAGGATTACAGGAGACCCTTACCTGCTGGTCCCCAGCAGAGATATCAAATGGGAACCACATCCAACACTGACAAAATTCACAGAGGGGGCTGTCTAAAACTTGGGGACAAAGCAGGAGGGAGCTATGGGTGTGTGCAACAAGATACCAGAGGAAGTGGTGTGGACAAATATAATAGCAGTGTTTCAGAGACCACGAATGGCATGGAGAGTTTTACTTTTGAGCACCTTCGCTCTGTCCGCAACAATGACCAGTGGCCAACCATTTCAGTATCGCGCTGACTCGTCTGTCCACGGCCTCGTGCACTGACAAACTGAGGCCAACTGCTAATTGGAGGAGCAACACCCAATTTTGCATCTAGGCACTCTCCAACATCGACCTCCAGTTTCTGAGGCTGCTCTTGTCTCCCCATCCCTCCTCTCCTCCAGCTCCCCTCCCTTTTAGAGAGCTACTCTTTCCCCCATCACTTCTCAGCATTTTTCCTCTCTGTCCTCCCATCCATATCCACCTATGACCTGTTGACTGGGGGGCCTGTGCTCCTCTCCCTGCCCATCCCCTAATTTATTAAGGTGCCTGTCTGCTTTTTGCTCATACCTTGATGAAGGGTCCAAACTCAAAACGTTGGTCATGAATCTTTATCTTTGCCAGAGAGAGCATCTAAGCATGAAATCCTCAGAAATCGGTACTCCTCCTTGAGTACTGAGGAAGGGGAGAGTCTGGCTAAGGTAGACAGAGGTGTAGGGTCAGCCTCTGTAGCAAGAAAAGAAGTAATAGGAAGAATAGGGCGATAGTTATAGGGGTCTCGCTGGTGAGGCGGACGGACAGAGGATTTTGTGGAAGAGATAAAGAAAACCGGATGGTGGTTTGCCTCCCTGGTGCCAGGGAGGTGCCTAATGTGGCTACACGAATCCAGAACATCCTAAAGGGGGAAGGGAAAGAGCCTGAGGTCGTGGTCCACGTTGGTACCAACGGCATCGGTAGGAAGAAGTGGTCCTGCAAAATTAATATAAGGAGTTAGGCAGGGAGCTCAGAAGGACCACTAAGGGTGTAACTCTGGATTACTTCCTGTACCACTGATAGTGAGGGGAAAAATAGAGTCAGGTGGAGGTGGAATGTGTGGCTGAAGGGGTGGAGTAAAAGACAGGGTTTTAAGTTCTTGGACCACTGGGACCATTTCTGGGGGAGATGGGACCTATACTGTAAGGAATGGTTATATCTAAATCCCAGTCTCCTGGCAGGGGCATTTACTAGGGCTTTAAACTAGTACTCGAGATGGCAGAGGTCGACAGCATCGAGTCCACGCTGCTGAAGATCCAGCTGCACTGGATGGGTCACGTCTCCAGAATGGAGAACCATCGCCTTCCCAAGATCATGTTATATGGCAAGCTCTCCATTGGCCACCGTGACAGAGGTGCACCAAAGAAAAGGTACAAGGACTGCCTAAAGAAATCTCTTGGTGCCTGCCACATTGACCACCGCCAGTGGGCTGATATCGCCTCAAACCGTGCATCTTGGCGCCTCACAGTTTGGCGGGCAGCAACCTCCTTTGAAGAAGACCGCAGAGCCCACCTCACTGACAAAAGGCAAAGGAGGAAAAACCCAACACCCAACCCCAACCAACCAATTTTCCCCTGCAGCCGCTGCAACCGTGTCTGCCTGTCCCGCATCGGACTTGTCAGCCACAAACGAGCCTGCAGCTGACGTGGACTTTTTACCCCCTCCATAAATCTTCATCCGCGAAGCCAAGTCAAAGAAGAAACTAGTAAGGCTGGGGACAGGGGTTCATGTCAGGGAGGAAACAAGAACAGTCTTCAGGCAAAGAAAAATCACACAATCTGGAGGTGGAACAGCAACAGGAAATAAATAGTGGCCATTGTAACAATTGTAGAGAGGGTGAGAGGTAGAAAGTTAAATGTGGAAGATCTCTGAGATGCATTTATTTCAATGCAAGGAGTGTGGTAAACAAGGTGGATGAACTAATGGTGTGGATTGACACGTGGCCTTATAAACTTATCTTTCACTGATTCCGTATTTATTTCAAAGTACATTTTAATTTGTCGTTCAATGAATTCTCTAAAATCCTGCCTTTTAAGTAGCATGGAGTTTAATCTCCATCTATACATTCTTGGAGGGATGTCCTCTAACTCTATTGTCAATATCAGGGGTGAGTGGTCCGATAATATTCTAGCTTTATATTCTGTTTTTCTAACTCTGTCTTGCATGCGAGCTGATAACAGGAATAGGTCTATTCTTGAGTATGTTTTATGTCTACCCGAATAATATGAATATTCCTTTTCCTTTGGGTGTTGTTTCCTCCATATATCCAAAAGTTGCATTTCTTCCATCGATTTAATTATACATTTGGTTACTTTGTTCTTTCTGTTAATTTTTTTCTCCAGTTTTATCGATATTTGAATCCAAATTAAGGTTGAAATCCCCTCCTATTAATATGTTCCCTTGCGTGTCTGCTAGCTTCAAAAAAATATCTTGCATAAATTTTTGATCATCTTCGATAGGTGAATATACATTGAGTAAATTCCAAAACTCCAAATATATCTGACATTTTATCATTACATATCTCCCTGCTGGATCTATTATTTCCTCTTCTATTTTGATTGGTACATTTTTACTGATTAATATAGCTACTCCTCTTGCTTTTGAATTATATGACGCTGCTGTTACATGTCCTATCCAATCTCTCTTTAATTTCTTGTCCTCTACTTCAGTTAAATGTGTTTCTTGCACGAATGCTATATCAATTTTTTCTTTTTTCAGTAAATTTAGCAGTTTCTTCCTTTTGATTTGGTTATGTATTCCGTTAATATTTAAAGTCATATAGTTCAACATAGCCATTTCATACTTTGTTTATCTTTCCTTTCCGTTTCCTCATCATCACCTTTCCTTCTTATCCATTTCTGCTTTGTTTTAAACACTTTATAAGACAACATTTCTAAAACATCAAACATTTCCCTTATTCTCCTATCTAAAACTTCTTTAACTCCATTCTCCCCTCCCCCTCCTGAATTGCCCTTTATCCCTTGTCGGGCAACCACATCTCCCCTCTCCATTTGGATTTGCGAATTCACTCGCAAGCGTCAACTGATTTCGCAGTGACCGCAACTCCTCCCCACCCAGCCCCCCCGGAAAAGATTTTAATTTTCATATATAACAAAGGTCACTCTCTTAATTCCCTCCTTATTTCCTCTCTTCCCTTTCTTTCCCTTATTAATTCTTATCTATACTCTATATATTTTCTCTTAAATACGGAAACACTCATATACACACATATATACAAACACACATACACATATATATATATATATATATATATACCCATATACACACATATATAGTTTGTGGTCATTTTTGTTCTTGTTACATCTCTTCATCTCTCTGTCTGTTTTGTAGTTGTTCTGCAAATTTTCGTGCTTCCTCCGGATCCGAGAATAGTCTGTTTTGCTGCCCTGGAATAACTATTTTAAGTACCGCTGGGTACTTTAGCATAAATTTATATCCTTTTTTCCACAGGATCGCTTTTGCTGTATTAAACTCCTTTCTCTTCTTGAGGAGTTCAAAACTTATGTCTGGATAGAAAAAATTTTTTTGACCTTTGTATTCCAGTGGCTTTTTGTCTTCTCTTATTTTCTTCATTGCTTTCTCCAATATATTTTCTCTTGTTGAATATCTTAGGAATTTTACTAAAATGGATCTTGGTTTTTGTTGTGGCTGTGGTTTCGGGGCTAATGTTCTATGTGCCCTTTCTATTTCCATTTCTTCCTGTAATTCTGGTCTTCCTAGGACCCTGGGGATCCAATCTTTTATAAATTCTCTCATATTCTTGCCTTCTTCATCTTCCTTAAGGCCCACTATCTTTATATTATTTCTTCTATTATAATTTCCTATTATATCTATCTTCTAGGCTAACAGCTCTTGTGTCTCTTTAACTTTTTTATTAGATTCTTCTAATTTCTTTTTTAAGTCCTCTACTTCCATTTCTACGACTGTTTCTCGTTCTTCCACCTTGTCCACTCTTTTTCCTATATCTGACATGACCATCTCTAATCTATTCATTTTTTCTTCTGTACTTTTAATTCTTCTTTTTATTTCACTAAATTCTTGTGATTGCCATTCTTTTACTGATTCCATATATTCTTTAAAAAAAATATATCCATTGTCTTGCCTTTCCCTTCTTCTTCCATTTCTCTATGTTCTTCCTCTTCTTCTTCCTCTGGGTTGGTCATCTGTTGTTTCCTTGATTTCTTTTTACTCTCTTCTTTCTTGTTCTCGTTGTTTTCTATGTTCTCCTCTTGTTGTTGTGTTGTAGCTGTCACTCTCAGCTGTGGAGATCGACTCCTCAGCTGGTCCCCCCTCCCGTCAGTGTTTTTTTTTGTCACGCGCACTTTTGCTTGGCTCCGCGAGCCATTTTTGTAGTCCCGAGCTCGAGACTTCGACTGACCTGAGGGAGCAGGCTTCTCTCTCCGCGGCGGGCCTCCTCGGACAGGTAAGGCCTTCACCTTCTTCTTCTGATGTCTTTTCTTCTTCTCTTCTTCCCGTTGCTTTCGACTTTTCTTTCTTCGTTGCCATTTTCTCCCACCTTTACTTTCACTTTATTTTAATTTTTGTGTTTGTGCCTTTGTGTTTTCTGTGTTTTTTTAAAACTTTTCCGGAGAGGGCTGGAGTTCCCCGACCGGCCACTACTCCATCACGTGACTCCTCCCCGACATGTGGCCTTATGATGTGATATCAATTAGTGAGACATGGTTGAAGGAAGGCTGTGACTGGCAGCTGAATATTCCAGGATTTTGCTGCTTTAGACGTAACAGAATTGGTGGGGTACGAGGGGGAGGTGTGGTGTCGCTTGTCAGGGAAGATATTACAGCGGTGCTGAGGCAAGATAGACTGGAGGACTCATTGCGTGAGGCTCTGTGGGTTGAACTAAAAAATAAGAAAGGTGAGGCTACAAATATAGGGGTATATTATAGGCCACCAAAAGAGGATAGGGAACTGGAAGAGCAAATGTGCAGGGAAATAACTGAGATGTGTCATAGAAACAGGGTTGTGATAGTTGGGGATTTCAATTTTCCTAACATTGATTGGGAAACACAATCAGTGAGAGGGCAGGATGGCTTAATCTTTGTACAATGTGTGCAGGATTGCTTTTTATAGCAGTATGTTGAGGTGCCTTCTTGAGGGGAGGCAGTGTTAGATCTATTGTTAGGGAACGGAATAGGGCAAGTGACGGAAGTTTGTGTTGGTGAGAACTTTGGATCCAGTGATCATGGGTCCATTAGCTTCAACTTAAACATGGAAAGAGATAGGTCAGGTCTGAGGTTGAAGGTCTTCGAGTGGGGGAAGGCCAGGTTTGAGGAAATGAGAAGGGATTTGCAGAAAATTATATAGGCTGATCTTTTTTCTGGAAAGGATGTAGAAGAGATTTGGAGAGTATTTAAAGAAGAGATGTTGTGAGTACAGGATCTTTACGTGCCAGTCAGATTGAAAAGCAAGGCCAAAAGTTCAAGGGAACCGTGGTTTTCTAGAAAAATTAGGAAGTTGGTTCGGGATAACAGGGGGTCATTTACTAAATTTAAGAAGCAAAAAAAGGATAAGAGGTGTGATTATTACATAGATTGCAGAATAAACCTTAAGAAGGAAATTAGAAAGGCAAAAAGGTATAAGGTGTCAATAGCTGATAAGGAAAAAGTGAATCCAAAGGGTTTTTACAGGTATGAGAATAGTAAAAGGAGGGTTAAGGATAGAACAGGACCGCTGGAAAATGAAAGTGGTGAACTGTGCGAGGAACCATATCAGATGGGAGAGATATTAAACAATTTTTTCTCATCTGAGTTCACTAAGGGAAAGGACATTGGACTATGTGAGATAAGAGAGGGAAATGGCTTAAATATGGAAAAGATAGGGATTAGTAAAGAGAGGGTTTTGGAGCTTCTCGGGTCAGTAAATGTGGACGTCTCCTGGTCCTGATGGGATTTTCCCCAGGGCGTTAAGGGAGGTCAGGGAGCAAATAGCAGAGGGACTGTCAGTGATTTTCCAAAGATCACTGAAGGAGAGTGTGGTGCCGTGGCATTGGAGGGTGGCTAATGTAGTTTTGTTGTTTAAAGGCACGAGGTGTCGGCCAAGTAATTATAGGCCTGTAAGCTTGACTTTGGTGGTAGGGAAAGTTATGGAGGGTATTCTTAGAGATGGTGTGTATAAATATCTAGATATGCAGGGATTGATCAGGAGCGCCCAGCATGGGTTTGTGAGGGGAAGTCATGTTTGATGAACCTTGTTGAATTTTTCGAAGAAGTGACAAGAAAGGTGGATGCAGGTAGGGCAGTTGATGTAGTCTATCTGGATTTTAGCAAAGCTTTTGATGAGGTTCCACATGAAAGGTTAGTAAGGAAGGTTCAGTCACTAGGGATTAATAGAGAAATAGTAAGATGGGTCCAGAGGTGGCTGGAGGAGAGACAGCAGAGGGTCATGGTGGACAACTGTCTGTCAGGATGGAAGCCTGCGACGAGCGGAGTACCTCAAGGATTGGGTGCTAGATCCCCTGCTGTTCATAATTTATATTGATGATTTGGATGATGGGGTGGTTAACTGGGTAAGTAAATACGCAGACGATATGAAAATAGGGGGAGTGGTGGATAGCGAGGAAGGTTTTCAGGGATTACAGAGAGATTTGGTTTGTCTGGAGAGTTGGGCTGAAAGATGGCAGATGGAATTTAATGTAGAGAAGTGTGAGGTGCTTCATTTCAGTAAAAATAATCAAAATAGGACATTTGTAGTAAAGGGGAGGTCATTGGGGAATGCACAAGAACAAAGAGATCTTGGAGTTATGGTGGAGGATTCCTTGAAGGAGGATTCCCATGTAGACAGGGTGGTTAAGAAGGCATATGGTATGCTGGCCTTCATAAATCATAGCATAGAGTTTAGGAGCTGGGAAGTGATGTTGCGACTATTTAAGGCGTTGGTGAGGCCAAGTTTGGAGTGTATTCTGTTCAGTTCTGGTCTCCAAATTATAGGAAGGATATAGATAAGGTGGAGAGGGTGCAGAGAAGGTTTCAAGGATGTTGCCTGGCTTAAAATACCTCGAGAACAGAGAAAGATTGAAGAGGTCAGGACTTCATTCATTGGAATGTAGATGGTTGAGAGGGGATTTGATAGAGGTGTTTAAAATTATGATGGGAATAGATACTCGATGCAAGTAGACTCTTCCCCCTGAGGTCCGGGGAGGTTGAAACAAGAGGACACGAATTGAGGGTAAGGGGGCAAAATTTTAGGAGAAACATTAGAGGATGTTTCTTCACTCAGAGAGTGGTGGCTGAATGGAATAATCTTCTGGAGGAAATAGTTGAGGTAGAGTCAATTCTTTCATTTAAGAGGAGGCTGGATATATACATGGATAAGAGGGGGTTAGAGGGTTATGGGCGGAGAATAGGCGAGGGGAGCTAGCAGAGTTGTTTGAGTGAACTGACGTGTACTTGTAGGGCCGAGATGGCCTGTTTCCTTGCCATAAACTGTATATGATTATATTATAAAGAATACTGCATGACTTGCTGAGTTTCTCTAGAATTTCTGTGTAAGCAACAATCACAGTATCTGCAGATTTTCTGGCTTAACTCCAGAGTTTTAGTTTCATTAGGACATCATGTCTGACAGACATGTGCCGAAGGGCCTCTTCCTGGTACATGGATAGGAAAGGTTTAGAGGATTATGGGCTGAAAGCAGTCAACTGGGACTAGTTTGATCAGCACTGGCAAGATAGGCGGGAAGAGCCTGTTTCCAGTAGAACTCTGTATGAAGACAGCGATCCACTGCCAGCCTTCCAGTTGTCTCTACTGAACCTCCATGCATTACTGACCTGTTATGACCCCAGGGGCCTGGGCTGCCATGACAGCTTGTGGCAGCGCTCCTAGTGGCTGTGCCAGGGTAAGCGCCGGAGTAACCAGACCTGGTGCTGAGAGACCGCTAACACCAAGCACTGCTGCCCCAGCCACGGCCTCCTGCAGGCAAGAAAACACATGAACATTAGCAGAGAACCAACAGATCAACCCAATAGATCTATGACTGAATGTTAAAGTTACACGCCAGGCTCAATACTACAAAAGGACCGAAACCTGCTGTGATTGGGCTGAGGTGGTAACTTCTCTGATAACAACTTCCTTTTTGCTTGCAATTTACTGAGATAATCTCTTGGTATGTGCATTACATTATCTGCCCAAAGCCATCTCATACCCTCTTTGTGGCCTTTCATTTCCCTCTGGTACACTCTTTGACAGATTCATTTGATTTCCAGCTGTCTATACCCACGGAGAGATGAATATTCTTCACATTCTGTTCCCTATCACTGCCCATGTCCTTCTCCTTGGCAACACTGAGTTAGTACCCCACTCGGACTCCAAGCATAAACAATGCTACACCTCCACCTCTTTCTTCCTTCTCTCTTCTGTCCAAAACAACAAAACCAATCCTGTCCTTGCAGCCATGTCTTAGTAATGGCCAAAACATCATAATTCCAAGCACACGATTCTTAATCACATGACTCCCAATATTAAAATAACACATTTCAGCCCAGTCTTGCTGTGACCATTCACCTGTCCCTCCTGTTCATCCTTTCAGACTGATGGGCCCTCCCCTTGATGCCCTGCTGGTCAGATTCCCATCCCTGCCACTCTTGGTTTTAACTCCACTGCCATGTCCCCGCCCACATCTCCAACTCATCTAACATGGCGCTGCATCCTTTGACAACCTTCTTCACTATTCACAACTCTGCCAATTTATGTACATCTTAAACAGAGGTCCAAGCACTGATCCTTGCAGAACAACACTGATCACAGAACTCCAGAGAAACACCCCTTCACCATTCTGAACCATCATCTATGGCCAAGTCAATTTTAACTCCAATCCACCTAGTCACCATGGATCCCATGCGACTTAAACATGAGGCAACTTGTCAAATGTCTAATGAAGTGCATGTAGACAACATCAACTGTCCTACCCAGTCAACCAACCGCCATCTCCTCAAAAACTTGGCCTGTCCTACATAAAGCTATACTGACTATCCCATGCTCATGTGCTTTTCCAAATACACATATTCCCTATCCCTAAGAATGGTCTGCAGTAACTCCTTTACCAAGGCAGCTGACATCATTTTGCTGGATTATTGCTGATGCTCTTCCCAAAGAAAGAACATTGGCTCCCTTCTGGTCCTCTGGCTCTCATCAAGGGCTCAAAGATCTCTCCCCTTGCCTCTCGTGATAACCTCAGATAGATCCAGTCAGATCCACAGCCCCGATCCATCACATTGCTTCACCTTTCCCAGGAGTGCAGAATAACCCCCCCCCACCCCCCACCAACTTCAGCACATCACAGGACAGCTGAATTCTCCAGCTTATCAGTCATTTACAGGCTGTATGTGGGGAGAACAACAAGGTACCCTTAATGATGTTTCCATAGATGGCTCCTACCAGATGGTGGCACAGCTCTGGTTCCAGCTCACAGCAGAGGGCCGATCCAGCAACCCTACCCCCCCCCCCCCAACAATGTTGCTAGCGAGTCCAAGAGCAGAATAATTCCCCAGCCCCAATGCTACCAGCCAGTCCCAGGGCAGAATGATAACCCCCCCCCCCCAGCCAATCCCAGAGGAGATCACCCCCCCACCCCATTCCTCAGACCAAATCCCCCAGCACCCACCCGGTCCCGGAGCTAACCAAACCCTCAGCGAATCCCAAAGTAGATCAACTCCCCAGCCCACAGCCAGTCCCCGAGCAAATCAACCACCTCCTCAGAGCAGACTGATTCCCCCCCCCACCCCACCCCCTCCCCAACACCTACCTGAGCTGTGATCTTGGCTGTGGCGGCAGCAGCCGCCACTGCTGCTGCAGGGGGCAATCCACCGGGTGCAGCAGGAGTCATCAAGGGCATTGGAGGGGTCACCGCCTTTCCAACACGAAGGAACTGACCACCCAAATCAAAGAGGTTCATGGAGGAAACGGCATCCTGGGATGACTGCGCCTTCTCATACTCTGCACAGGTAAGAGGTTCAGAGTTGGCACATGGGCAGGGCATGGCACATCACCTGGCATGCCCAAGCACGTCGCTGCTTCTCCCACAATACCCCCTCCATTCTTCACAGCACTCTCTCTCCACATTCCCACCCCTCAAAAATCCACATCATGTCTATTCATCCCCTCCGCCATCAGTGCTGCTTTGCACGCTCATCACTGGGGATCCCTAATTCCCCCCACTCCCCTTAAAGGTACCCCTCAACACACCTCTGCACCCCTTCAAAACACAGCTCAACATTCTCAATCACCAGAGCCCCTGATCCTCCTCCTCCTCCCACCCTTCACCCCCAGGCTTTCCCATGCCTCCTCTCCCGCCATCCCATGCACTCCATGATTTCGATTTAAGGATATTACAAATGCTTCGTGCTACCACACCCCTGTACCCTCTCAGCTGCCCGGCGACACAGTTCCACATAAAAGTTAAGTTGGCTCTCTTACCTTGGTTCCCACTTTTGTCATTTTCATTTCCAAGTCTGGCCTTCACACAACACAGTTCAGGGTGTGAAGTTTTGACTCAGACCAGGCTGTGCCTGTTTGGACGCAGGCTTCCTCAAACATGCATTGCTTTGTACAGACTTTGAAAGGCTGAGAGACAATCCGGCAAACAAAGGGGCAGTGTGCGGGAACAAGAGAAAGCACTGCAGCAAGGTTGCCAACAGGAACACCTCGACAAGCGTGGAACCCAAGTCAGCATTCAGGCCGTGTCCTAACTGTCTTGTGATCACACATTTCCTTCTGCTTGTCTATGAATTGTGCCTCACCAGTGGGTCACAGCAGTTTGCTGTGTACATTACTGAAGATCAGATACCACTAATTTTACACCTGCGGATCACATTCCTTTCATAATTTTCCACTGTTAGTTTACATATGATGAAATGTGAAATCTCAGATTTTTAAAAAACTTTTCAGTCATGGTGAAAGTCAAAATAAGCTGCAGGCAAGTCATTAAAACGGTACTCTTTCCTGACAGTGTACTACATCATCACCCTGCACAAAACACATTACCATTCCGAGCAAGTGCAAGACATTTACAAATCAAACTGCCCTTTCACCACATTCAAATTCAGCCCAAACCAACAGGACAACAAATGTAATCAAGATGAAACAATGAGTGGTAAACAAAGTTAGCTTCAGTTAAAAGCCTCCACAACACTACAGCCTTAATTTGGCAGTGATTGAACAATCTCCATCTGTCTGGCTCAGTGAAAGAACTTGTTGAGGCAGGCTCATGAGCAGACACGTAACTCTGTGATGCAGTCACCCTTCCACAAAATACACCACGGCACTCCTCATAACCAATTACTACAAGCAGCAGGTAGCAAACTCACTCCCAAATCATTTAATTTTCCTGAAGGCAGGTTCAAGTGAATAACAAGCTGTGTCCACTCACTGATTTGAGAATCACAGGAATGAAGATGTGAAAAGATCGAGAGGTGACTAAACACAAGAAATCAACCAGCAAGTAGTCATCATGTGTATGTAATGTGATGTCTGAAAGGGTGGCAGAAACCAAATTCTGTAAAGGGGAAGTGATTTTGAAATGAAACAAATTGCAGGAATAGGGGAAGAGCTAGAAATTAGTGACTGAGAGTTCATCAACTTGAAACAGTTGTTTATTTCTGCACACTGTCTGGCCTATTGAACATTTCCAGCTTTCTTTTCATACTTCAGTTTTCCAATACATCTTGACTTCCTACTGCCTGTCTCCTTAACCACCCCCCACACGTACTCAGACCTCACATTATCAGCCTTCAACAGTGTCAGGGTGAGGTTAAACAAGAGGAATAGCCCCAACTTTTCCACACCCCACTTTATTGACCCACCCAGGTTCCAACATCTCCTCCCTGACTGCTTTTGTTATGTAGTTTCAAACCTTGCCCCTCTCCTCTCCCATCTCATTCCATCCAATTATCACAAAATGTCCACTGTCCATTTCTCTTCAAGGATGCAGCCCGTCACTGTTGGCGCATCACCTCTCCTTTACCTGGCTTCATGCAGCACTTTCCTTCCTCATCACACCTCCAGCCCCAGTATTTCCCCATTCTAGTTTCTTAAATTTCCCTCAGCACAGCTAGAGAGCGTGGAAATAAACAGAAATCAGATAGGTGTTTACCCCCGGAACCAAGGGAGGCCTGGAGATGACGTGGTAGAGGGATTGACAACAGAATCTAAACCCTAGAGTGGGGTTGTCTACAACTAAAGAGCCTGGGTTTAGGGCAAGAGGGAGGCAATTTAAAGGGAATCAGCTAGAAAAAGTTATGGAATTAATGGAGACAAGTGGGTTTCAGCTTTGTCAGGCAGAGAACCCATCAGCTGTCCAACTCTATGGCAGAAGTCAAAATAAAGAGTCAATTGTTACAGATTGTCCCTGTAACCTCATACATCCAGGAGAGAATGGTCAGGCCTCTGCAATGCCCTTCGTTGTTCTCTCAGGAAACTCTCCATCCTTGTCTGTCTAGATCTAGAAGCCTCTGAAAGAACACTATTGTATCTGCTTCCACCACTACCCCTGGCAGCCTGTTGCAGGCACCCACCACTCTGTGGAAAATATCTGCCCCACACACCTCCTTTAAACTTCCTCTCCCTCACCTTTAATCTGTCCTCCAGTATGTGACACTTTTGCCCCAGGGAAAAAGATTCCAATGGTCCACTCTTCACTGCCTGCCATGATTGTATCCACCTCTATTAGGGTCTCCCCTCAGCTTCTGATTCTCGAAAGAAAATAATTCAAGTTTGTCCAACTTCTCCTCATAGCACATACCCTTCAAACCTGGCAACATCCCAGTAAGCATCATCTGTCGTTTCTCCAAAGCCTTCACAACCTTCCTTTCAATTGGGTGACCAGAATTGCACAGTATTCCAAGAGCAGCGTAAAGTTAGACACCACTGCAACATGACCTCCTTACTTTGACACTCCATACTTTGCCCAATGAAGCCACTTTGTGTGTTCTTTACCACCTTCAATGACCGATGGTCCGAGACCCCCCAGATTCTGCTGCACATTAATCCTTTAAAGAGCCCTGCCATTAACTCTAGATATTCCCCTTTAAAGTGCAACCCTTTACACTACTGCGGATTAAACGCCATCTGCCATTTCTCTATGCTTATCTTTAACTGATCTTTATCCCTTTGCTTTTTTTAATCTCGCTGTTACCTGTATGGGTTTTTCCAGGTGCTCCAGATTCCACCCACGCTCCATAACATGTGGGATTGATGTTAGTCGGGTGTAATTAGGCAGCATGGCTTTCTTGGGCTGGAAGACCTTCTATCATGCGATGTATTTTCACCTTTGCTACACAAAGGACACTATTTGACCAGCTGAGTTTCTCTAGCATTTTGTGTTTATACTTCAACCGCCGGGTCTAAAGATTTTCTTGATTTACTTCTATTGTGCTGTACTGTTAAAATAAAAAATTATACAACATGGAATCTTGCCTATGGCAACCAAATATCCCACCTGCCAGTAGCTAGCTGCAAGTTTACTAACCCATCCATCTTTTCATTCAAGTAATTTATGTGTATAACAAACAATATGGATTCCAACATTGATTCCTGTGGAACACCACTCATAGTCCTGCACCCCAAATTCCCTTCTACCCTGTTTTCTAGGGGTCAATCAATTTTATATCCAAACTATCAACTCTCCATAGACCCAAAACGCCTTGAACTTCTAAATCTTGTCAAAGGGCTACTCAAGTCCATGTAGACAACATCCACTCCCCGACCCCCATCAATCATTCATTGTTCATCTCCTCAAAAAAAGCTCAAATGGGTGAGACATGACCTGCTCCTCACAAAGCCAGGTCAACTCACCCTAATCTGAACATGACTTTCCTATCTTGAAGTATCATTTCCAATAATTTCCCTACCACTGATGTGAAACCACTGGCCTCTAATTTCTTGGATTATACTCTCCTTTTTTGAACAAAGGTACAACATTAGCTACTCTCCAGTGTTCTGGGACCTCACCTGTTGCTATCAAGGATGCAAAATCTTTGTCCGGGCCCCAGTAATAACAAAAGTATAGGGTCCTCTGATTGAACTAAGACATGCTATATATGCAGCAAACTTGTCATTTGTTTCTTCAAAGCAGGGCAATCTTTATTCTCTCATCCTGAAATTTAAACTTGTGCCATTTTTAAAAATAATTATCAATTGTGTATCATAAGCCACTAGCATACAACAAAACAGCCTCCTTCAGCGTAAATCAGGATGAGGAAGAGGGAAAAAATGCACGGAGAAAGCCAAGAATCTTACACAGCTGGTGAATACATGAAGCAATTTAGGGAGGCAAGAAGAAATGAAACTCAACAATGTACCAAATAGGGTGCAAGATAAAGTAGATGGTAAAGCCATCAACCATAGAAATAACTGATATACGATAAATAGAACATCAACACGACTGCATCCTGTCTATATCCTGTTGCAACCTTCAGTACCATCTAGAACTACTCCAACCTTTGTATCATCTGCAAATTTACTAACCTATCCATCTGCTTCTTCATCCAGGTCATCTATAAAAATCACAAAGAGAAGGGATCCCAGAACAGACCCTTGTGGCCCCTCCACTGGTCACCGACCTCCAAACAAAATACTTTCTGTCCACTACTACTCTGCTTTCTACAGGAAAGCCAATTCTGGATCCTATGCCTTTCTGAATGAGTCTCTCATGGGGAACCTTGTCAAATGCCTTACTAAAATCTATATAGACCACATCTACCGCCCTACCCTGATCAGTTTGTTACCTCATCAAAAACTCAATTAGGCTCATAAAGCATGACCTTCCCCTCTCACAAAGCCATACTGACTATCACTGAGAAGACTGTACTTCCTTAAAATGCTCATAAATCTTGACCACTGACCCAAGACTCATCGGTCTATAATTTCCTGGATTCTCCCCATTATCTTTTTTTAAACAAGGGGACCACATTTGCCATTCTCCAATCCTCCAACACCTTCCCTGTGGCCAAGGAGGATGCAAAGATCATCGCCAATGCCTGAGCTACCTCTTCCCTCAGCAGCTTAGGGTATATTGCATCTGGTCCCAGGGTCTTATCAATCTTAATATTTTTAAGAAGATCGAGCACTTCCTCTTTCCTAATTTTAACATGGTCCAGCGCAAAAGCTTGTTCTATTCTGACCTTACCTTGACCAAGGTCCTTTTCTCTGGTGAATATTGAAGCAAAATATTAATTTAGGACCTCCCCAACCTCTTCTACCCTACCTTAATTCTTGTCATCCTTCTGTTCTTTGTATATGCATAGAACGCCTCGGGGCTCTCCTTAATCCTGCTTGCTAAACCTTCTCATGCCACATTTGAGTTCCTAAATGATTTGTCTAGATTACTGAATGCTTCAGATGGACAGCTGGTGATTACATAATGGTCCAATGACTTTCACTGCACTGACACAGTGCATCCTGAAGAATGAAATGGGGAAGGAGGTCACAGGCTAGTAATCCTTCACTTCAGAGGATCAACTCAAAGGCCCCTTTCGTTTTTGTATCCGTACATTTAGTCACAGGGCTTTGCACATCGAGCAGCAGATATTGATCCACAGCATATTCCGCTCAGTTAGGATCCATTGCATTCAATCACCGAATTTCGTGACTTGTTCTGATCCTGAAGGCAGATCCATGTTGTTATAATCAATACAAATATGGAGAACTAGAATTACTTGCTGGCCAGGAATGGGGATAAATTTGTAGACCCCGAATTTACTGCTTGATTTTGATGGGCTGTGAGGATTGTGGAAAAGGGTATATGGATTCGTCAGCTTTAGAAAGACAAACCAACTGCAGGCAAATGGGATCAGCCCAGAATGACAAATGGGTTGTCATGGTCTGTCCATGCTGTAGCACTGTCTCTACTGTTTGATGGAACATAGATTATGCTCACCAGCAAGAGCTGTTTGACATGCTATGCTCCACCTCAAGTCCACTGTACTGAGGCTGAACACATGAATTATCAGGGACATAATCACAAGGGGAGATTAAATGTCTTCAACCCTTTTCATGGCCATTGGGAGCTCTCATTCTTCAGGCCATTTGGTTCCACATAAGCCTTTGTAGAAAGAATGGGTCTACTGGGCACATCATCCCATATCAGTGAACCAAGCCACTGGAGCAATATTCTAGAAGAGTGGGTGCATCACAGAGTTAGGGTTACTTTACTTTGGGCATTCCCATGCATGGCTGAGATGCACTTTGCTGACAAAGAGAATGAGAAGCACAAATTCTGAAAACTTCAGTGACACCGAGTCAGACTGTAACCAGAATCCGGCCCTCAGCTAAGGATGTCTGGCTTCTCACTTCACTGCCAGCTCCACTTCTCTGCAAGAATTCTATGCCAGTGAATAATTATGCTGAATTCTAGAACACAAAAAAAACTTTGAAGTCCACGAAGCATATCTGAAAAGTTAAATGATCGATGAAGTCCAGTATGGCAAGCACAACACATCAGCTGGGCAGATGCTTACAATGTACAACCATAAAGCCTCCCCACTTCACAATTAAAAGCAAAGAAAATATAATCCAGTCAATATAATTCTCATTAAACTGCAGGGCAACATGGAGATGGCATGATGATCATTATTACAACATTGCCCCTCTCCATTCACCTTCCAAAACATCATGATCAGATATGTTCAAATCCAGCTCCAAACTGTAAAATATTCTCATCCTTTGATCCAGGCACTTACTTTCATCATTCAGAATCCAAGGAATCCTCCTACAAGACATCAATCACTCATAACATTGCAAATCGAAGTCTTGGCCAACTCAATAGTAGTTACTGCTGTTTCTCCCCACCCAGATACCCAATACAACAGAATTCTTTCAATAGAACCAATCACCTGGCAGCTTCAGGCAAGAAGAACTGCCACAGTCAATCAGCAAACCTCTGGTGTTTCCACAAAATATTTTCCTCAATAATATCATTTTTCGATCCAATGCTAGACTACAAACCCTTTCAGTTCCTGGTTATGATTTTCTTCCAAACTGAAACACAGAAATTGTTATCTGAAGAAAAGATTGTGGGCAACTTAGTTTGTCCACTAGCATCACAACAATGAGTTAATCTACAGCAGCCCCAGAAGACTGAGAAAACCCACTCGTCATGGAACCAGAAGACTGAGAAAACCCACTCGTCATGGAACCAGAAGACTGAGAAAACCCACTCGTCATGGAACCAGAAGACTGAGAAAACCCACTCGTCATGGAACCAGAAGTGACCATTTGTTCTGGTTTCTCAGTTTCAAGATAGCCACATAGAAGCAGCATTTAGACTGAACACACAACGAACACGTCACTAGTGATGACCAGTACATTATGTCACAGTCAAATAGCAATTATCAAGTGTAGTATCAAAGTCTTGGAGATAAAGGATTGTTTACATGTCATTCTGTAGTGGCCAGCACAGATGAAGAGTGCCTGATTGCAGAAGGCCCAGATAACAGAGGTGGCAGTCCCGGCGAAAAAATGAATGTTATAAATCCAGCCTCCTCGCAACTATGGCGGGGCTCACGGCACGGGTGCCCCTGAATGAGAACTTGCCAGCCTGCGTGCACATGCACAGAGATTGCTACTTTTCAGCAGGGCTCATTAAAGTTGCATCAACTAATAGGAGGAAAGGAGATGGGAAGATGGTTCTAAGGAATGAATAGCTTCCCACTTTGTTCCCAGTTCTGGAATTAGCACTGGGAGATGAAATACACAGCTTGTCCTCTGTGATTCTAATATTGAGCCTTTTCTTCCAGTCATTCCCGCTCCATCAGGACAACTCTTCCAATTCTGGTGTCCTGTCCTGATGGCCTTTCAATACTGAATGAGTGGCAGTCTGGTTAAATTTAGAGGTAGTTCAGTGCTTTAGAGTGGGAGAAAACAAAGCAGAATGGGAAAAAAATCAAACAGCAAAAGGAATTGTGATGGAGAGCGCTGAAGCTTGTTATTGAGGACTTACAGGAAGCAAAGAGCAGGCCTTCACACCATCTAACTGGGCTGCAAAGATTGCCAAGACCAAGGTGAAAGGTCATTACTCTGTCCAACTCCACAAAATTGCTAGGCCTTGTATTTTTAATTTTGCAAATGTGTGTTCCTCCCTTTCTCCACAAAACTGTCAACAAACTAGTTTTACCAACAGAACACTCACCAATGAATCCATATCCTTTGTGCTTCCCCGTTGTGGGGTCTCGGGCCAAGGTGCACGATTTAATCTTTCCAAAGGCCTCGAACACACTTTTAATGTCATCATCCGATAGATCCGGGTGAACAGACGCGACATAAATTCTGTTAAACGCCCTGGCTTCCTCTGCAAGCTGGTCTATGATTGGTTGAGCTTGTCCTATGTTACTCGGTCTGCCAACCTGTAACAAAAGAAACCCCCGCCAATTACAGACCAAGCTAGAAATTAATACGAACCATGCCATTTCTCCTGAAAAACACAGGCCGAGATTCAAGATGCCACCTGGAATCTTCCTGGGACACTTGAAGCACCCAGAATCATTGGGAAAAGGTGCCCATTGGTCATGGGATTGAGTGCATCTCTCAGTCTCCTTCCATTGGGAAGAGACTCATTTTCAACGTTTACTTTTCCAGAGACCACTCATTAAGAACACTGGACTCCAGCATTCAAAAAGAAAACCATGGTGTTTTCCAGGAGAGCATGTAGCATGCTGGCACATCTAATTAAAGGGAAACTGCACCCCATTTAAAAAACAGTAAATTTCCTGCTCCCACGCACAATCCCCTGCCAAGTGCTCCGAGCCACACGTTGTGGTGCTGCGGAGAAATCCACCCTGTAACCTCGCGTTTGATCACCACCAGGAAAGGGCAGGTGCTGGGGGGTAAGGATGGGGGGGGGGGGAAGAATTAAGCGGCCCACGCGCCTCCCCGCAGTGCATTCTGGGTCGAGTGACATCACTGCAGCTGCACGGTACAAAACCTTCCACAGAAACTGTTCACCTGTGGATGACTTGTACAGGGCAGCTGCAGAACAAGCAGACCAGAGTGGTGTCACCCCACCCAGAATGCACTGCAGGCAGGAGCAGGGACAGCCAGACCAGGCAGTGGGAGAAAATGCAACGTCACGAGCTGGATTTCTCCCCAACACAGCAGCACACGACTCAGAGCCATTGGCAGAGGGTTGCACCTGACAGCAAGTTGTTGAAACTTACCACTTTTTAAATGGGCTGAAGGCCCCTTTAACAGATACCAAACACAAGTTGACATCTGTGTATGTTTACTGGGACAGCCCTGACTTGTTCCCCCAGCCAATTGCAGAACAGAAGTGTGGCACTGTGAATCAGACACTAAGAGCAACCTGCTGCAGACACAGGACAGAACCATCACAGTAAACATGGTGGGTGGTTGGAAAGAAGAGATCAGAGACCAGTTTCACAACTTGTGCATTTATTGTTTAAAAACTCAAATACAAGCAGATTTGCCAGTAGCTGGGAACCTAAACTGTTGTGGATTCCTCATTCTTCAGTTGATGTGAAACAGCCAATATATTAAGGATGTGCAGGGAAAAAGAGAAGGAAATGGCTTCGTAGTTTGGGATGTACCAACGTTTCTTCAATCAGAACTATTTCTATAGCACAGGACAAGAAACAACTTCAGGTGCAGACTAGCAAGAGTTCCATCTAATACTTTGGTGCATGGAACTGCTGAGGTCAAAATCCAAGTACAACGCTGCCAGCCACTGCAACAAAAGAAGGAACTCAGGATCGTGGCTCAGGTCAGAAACGAGCAGCTAAACATGAAGAAAACAGCAAGATATGCACGTGGTGCAGTGAACAAGAAAAAGGATGTCCACAAGATCGCTGCACTGCCTGGCTTATAATCAAGGATCCAGATGGAGTTGATCAATTCCTCTCTTCCCAACAGCCTGGACTGTTACAATCCATTAGTGATTTCCACGTTAAATCTTCAACTACTTTTATACAGCACACTTTCAACAACTGAAAACGCAATCAAGCATTCTCACAAGAACCACAACACCTACACATTTCACTGCCAGTAATCAAACCAAACCTACCATATTCAAGTTTCCCTACTGAACTCTGCACAAGGGCAAGGTGAGAGCTAGCAGCCAACAAGAATACACCAAGAAAATATGCTACATAATTGACAAGAACAAAATTCCAGTCCATAAGACCATTTGGCCCATCCAAGGACCTGCAATTGTTTTTCCACAAAGACATTGCTAGAAAAAAAATGTTATTGAAGAGGAAAGATCGGTAAAACTGCTGATCCTGCCCAGCCTGCCTGCCCACCAATCCCAGGCTGGATCCCGGAGGTGCTGTTGCTTAGAAATGCCATGTGCTCCTGGTTGGGGCATCTTATTGCTGGAATTTATAGCCGCTGCTTCTTCTGAACAGAAAGGCTGCTGGACTGGCGAGGAGGATGCGCTGCAGCCGAATCCTGCTCTACGTAAAAGCTTGGAGGAGACACAAAGAAGAGAGGTCGTTTCTAATTACATAACAGGAACTTTTAAGGCAGCATTCATAAAGTCAGCGAAACGAGAGAGCTTAAACATGGGCACAAAATCTCTGCTCGAATCAGGCCTGCAAGAAGTGACGTTAGATTTGGGATCCAGTGCAAAGCCATCGGGAAGCTTCTCTCCATCTACATCTCAGTGCCTGTGGAGAGATGAACTATCTCCACAAACCTCAACCCTATCATCTGCCACTACCAGCAATACCTTTCCACAAAATCAATCACAAAACTAAATATCCTCTGTTCTGATAATCTTCTCTGTCCCAGGACTTTTAACATCTAAATTCTTTCCCTTCCCTTCCCCTTACCTACCCCGACTGCCACTGAGTTCCTCTGGCAGTCTGCTTTTTTCCCCCAAAACTCCAGATTCCAGCATTTGCAGGTTTTTCGGTCTCCTTTTAAGATCTATTTCATCTGCTCTCTCACCATCTTGCACCATTTTGGTAACCGTCTGCACTGGACCAAGTTGTTTATTCCATTCCACCCCAAATCTCATCCTTACAACAAATTTAAATCATTAAACGAGGCACTCTGTGCAGCACTGCTTGCCCATTCCTTGAAACCCCCACCCACACGTGAATTCACATCCTATGTATTCACTCCATCACATTACCCTGGACCCATCACACTTTCCCAAAAACTGCTTTCCACCGGCCTTTAGCTTTCATGGCACACCAAATCTTACAGCTCCATTTCCATGACCTACTCTCTGTGATTTGTACAACTGGCTATACCTGGCTCCCCACAGACACTTACTCAAACCACGCTAATGCCCGTCTCTACCATTCCATGGCTTGTCTTCCACGCTCGTTAGCACATCAGTTCCTCCGCTCATACATACCAAACCAGTTGCAGCCATCCCATAAACTATGCCTAGTTTACTTACCAGTTTTGTTGGGAAGATTAATACGTTAGAGCACTGACATGCTCCAATCTGTGGGTTCCATGGTCACAGGTGCTCGTGTGCAGAGGCACAGAATCCCGTTATTGGATGTACAGGCATCTACGTTGGCATGCCCGTGGCACATTTTAACCAAATTAGAACATCTTGGCCTACTGCAATTAAAACTAGTAGAGCCCTACTGGAAAATCCTACATAATGGCAAAATCGCTCCATTTTGTGATCCCCTGAATTTTTGCTAAGGGACGAGGGGAGTGGGTTGGATCGTTTGTGAGGAAGGGGGGTTTGGGGTGCCGTAGTCATCTAAATGGCAGTATTTAGGTCTAAAAAACATGAAGTAGCACTTCACCATTGTACATAAATGATCAAAAACAAAACTGAACCAAGTTGCGTGTTGCAGAGGAAGAGCTGGCCTCCTTTGTCACTACTGAGTAGATGACAATGAGATGAGCTTTTACAGTTCTGTTACCAAACTGCTACAGAGCCCACTGACAACTGTCAATCTTACAACCACTATCTATTATCACCAACTACATCTGCTTCAATGCCTTATGTTCCTTAAATGAACACAGTGCGTTACACTTTCATGGAATTGAAGAAGCCTTGGTTTGTTTGTGGTCAGATCGCCTACGTGATAAGATGCCAGAGTCACTTACCTTAATGTTTCTGCCTCCCAGCATCACCGAGTTCATCTGTTCAAGAGCAAGCTGAGCTGCCTCTGGAACTTCGTACTCCACAAAGGCAAACCCCTACAAGCAAAAGGAAGGGCCTCACTTTCTAGTCCGCCACAGCACAGTGCAAGCTCCGTCGCCAGTTGACTAACACTAGCCCCAGTCATCAGCGCGCGCGCGCGCACACACACACACACACACACACACACAACTCCATATAAAACTGTACAGCACGTTAGAGACAGTACAAGAGTTTCCAGCAAGCATCTCAGTTACCATTTCCCTTTCAAATTTGTTTCTAATGGCTACCAGCATTCGGGGGCTGTTGCCATCATACCACTACATCTACATACACATCAACTGTAATTGGTCACAGAAACACAACTCCCACCTTCTCTGTAGCTTAAAGGATTTCAGGATTACTTTTCTCTCCACCTCTACAGAGGGAGGTAATTTAGTAAGACGGTGGCTAATCTTACATAATATTTTAGCCTTCACTGCACATTAGAGTTTAAAAATAGAGAGATTTTGTTGCAATTGCAATTGTTGGTGGGGCTTCACTTGAAATATTGCTGAGAAACAATAGAGTAACAATGGGTGCAGAATAAAGAATCATCCGGATAATTCCTGGGATCAGAGGGTTGCCTCTATCAAGAGGCAGAAGAATGTAGGCCTGTATTCCTTGGTGCTTAGAAGAATGCAGGGCAACCTTATTCAAACATACAAGATCCTAAAGCGGTTGAGAGGGTAGATGCTGGTTTGCTTTCCCAGTGAGAATGTCATGAAGAGAACATAATTAGAATACAAGGAGCCAGTCACTGAAATGGAGATTCACAGCAAGTTTTTTGTGCAGAGGCGAGTGGATCTTCAGATTTCTGCCTGGGCAGGTTGTGAAAAGTAGAAGTTGATAAATGTTTGACAGACTGAGGAATAGAGGGGTATGAAGACACGATCACATTAAATAGAGGAGCAAGTTTGTAGAACCCGATGGCCTCTCCTGTTCCAGCTCTTTTCTCGTGAACACTGGTTAGGCTAGGTATGGAACAGAGCTTACAGTTCTGGTCAATACCTGATTAGACTGGAGAGTGCAGAACTGATTCAGCAGGATGTGGCCTAGTTTGGAAGAGCTTATTGGATTGAATCAGATTTCTTGTCATGAACAAGCCATGACTTGTGGCAGCATTGGAGAGCAAATATTTCTAATAATTACATTATAAAAAATAGTGGAAGGAAATAGGAGAAAGAGAGATAGTGTTTGCAGTTCATTGTCCACTCAGAAATCTGACGGCAGAGGGGAATGACTGAAGCAAAGGAGGCCAATGGGTGACAGAGACATATATACACTATGCATTTGTCAGGTACAGCAGCTGGATCAAGTGAACCACTAAAGTAGAGCGGGCGTAAGAGTACACTGAAGGAAGAAATTAGAAGTGCAAATGGGAAAATGAGACATCCTTGGTAGAGAAGGTAAAGAAGTACATTGTGGCTTTATTTTAGAAGGGCTGCAAATCCAGGGAACCAGAGGCCAGTGAGCCAAACATCAGTGGTTCGAAGGCTGATGGAAGGGATTCTGGGAAACAGGAACTGGCTGCATTTGGAAAGGTGAGGCCTGATTAGAGAGATGTAGCTGCTAGAAAACTGGAGAAACACAAAGAACAAGGAACACTGCAGGCCAGGCATTCTCGGAAGACAATGATCAATATTTCAGGCCAAAAAACTTCAAAAGGTCTGTTTAATAGTCAGCATGGTTTTGTGAATTTAAGAAATTTCTGAAGAGAGGATTGAAGAAGCAAGGTAGTAGAAGTTGTCAACATGGTCTGTAGCAAGGCTCCTGACAAGGTAGTAGAAGTTGTCAACATGGTCTGTAGCAAGGCTCCTGACAAGGTAGTAGAAGTTGTCAACATGGTCTGTAGCAAGGCTCCTGACAAGGTAGTAGAAGTTGTCAACGTGGTCTGTAGCAAGGCTCCTGACAAGGTAGTTGAAGTTGTCAACATGGTCTGTAGCAAGGCTCCTGACAAGGTAGTAGAAGTTGTCAACATGATCTGTAGCAAGGCTCATGACAAGGTAGTAGAAGTTGTCAACATGGTCTGTAGCAAGGCTCCTGACAAGGTAGTAGAAGTTGTCAACGTGGTCTGTAGCAAGGCTCCTGACAAGGTAGTTGAAGTTGTCAACATGGTCTGTAGCAAGGCTCCTGACAAGGTAGTAGAAGTTGTCAACATGATCTGTAGCAAGGCTCATGACAAGGTAGTAGAAGTTGTCAACATGGTCTGTAGCAAGGCTCATGACAAGGTAGTAGAAGTTGTCAACATGGTCTGTAGCAAGGCTCATGACAAGGTAGTAGAAGTTGTCAACATGGTCTGTAGCAAGGCTCATGACAAGGTAGTAGAAGTTGTCAACATGGTCTGTAGCAAGGCTCATGACAAGGTAGTAGAAGTTGTCAACATGGTCTGTAGCAAGGCTCATGACAAGGTAGTAGAAGTTGTCAACATGGTCTGTAGCAAGGCACCTGACAAGGTAGTAGAAGTTGTCAACATGGTCTGTAGCAAGGCTCCTGACAACGTAGTAGAAGTTGTCAACATGGTCTGTAGCAAGGCTCATGACAAGGTAGTAGAAGTTGTCAACATGATCTGTTGCAAGGCTCCTGACAAGGTAGTAGAAGTTGTCAACATGGTCTGTTGCAAGGCTCCTGACAAGGTAGTAGAAGTTGTCAACATGGTCTGTAGCAAGGCTCATGACAAGGTAGTAGAAGTTGTCAACATGATCTGTAGCAAGGCACCTGACAAGGTAGTAGAAGTTGTCAACATGGTCTGTAGCAAGGCTACTGACAAGGTAGTAGAAGTTGTCAACATGGTCTGTAGCAAGGCACCTGACAAGGTAGTAGAAGTTGTCAACATGGTCTGTAGCAAGGCACCTGACAAGGTAGTAGAAGTTGTCAACATGGTCTGTAGCAAGGCTACTGACAAGGTAGTAGAAGTTGTCAACATGGTCTGTAGCAAGGCACCTGACAAGGTAGTAGAAGTTGTCAACATGGTCTGTAGCAAGGCTCCTGACAACGTAGTAGAAGTTGTCAACATGGTCTGTAGCAAGGCTCATGACAAGGTAGTAGAAGTTGTCAACATGATCTGTTGCAAGGCTCCTGACAAGGTAGTAGAAGTTGTCAACATGGTCTGTTGCAAGGCTCCTGACAAGGTAGTAGAAGTTGTCAACATGGTCTGTAGCAAGGCTCATGACAAGGTAGTAGAAGTTGTCAACATGGTCTGTAGCAAGGCTCATGACAAGGTAGTAGAAGTTGTCAACATGGTCTGTAGCAAGGCTCATGACAAGGTAGTAGAAGTTGTCAACATGGTCTGTAGCAAGGCTCCTGACAAGGTAGTAGAAGTTGTCAACGTGGTCTGTAGCAAGGCACCTGACAAGGTAGTAGAAGTTGTCAACATGGTCTGTAGCATGGCACCTGACAAGGTAGTAGAAGTTGTCAACATGGTCTGTACCAAGGCACCTGACAAGGTAGTAGAAGTTGTCAACATGATCTGTAGCAAGGCACCTGACAAGGTAGTAGAAGTTGTCAACATGGTCTGTACCAAGGCACCTGACAAGGTAGTAGAAGTTGTCAACATGGTCTGTAGCAAGGCACCTGACAAGGTAGTAGAAGTTGTCAACATGGTCTGTAGCAAGGCTACTGACAAGGTAGTAGAAGTTGTCAACATGGTCTGTAGCAAGGCACCTGACAAGGTAGTAGAAGTTGTCAACATGGTCTGTAGCAAGGCTCCTGACAAGGTAGTAGAAGTTGTCAACATGGTCTGTAGCAAGGCACCTGACAAGGTAGTAGAAGTTGTCAACATGGTCTGTAGCAAGGCACCTGACAAGGTAGTAGAAGTTGTCAACATGGTCTGTAGCAAGGCTCCTGACAAGGTAGTAGAAGTTGTCAACATGGTCTGTAGCAAGGCACCTGACAAGGTAGTAGAAGTTGTCAACATGGTCTGTAGCAAGGCACCTGACAAGGTAGTAGAAGTTGTCAACATGGTCTGTAGCAAGGCACCTGACAAGGTAGTAGAAGTTGTCAACATGGTCTGTACCAAGGCACCTGACAAGGTAGTAGAAGTTGTCAACATGGTCTGTAGCAAGGCACCTGACAAGGTAGTAGAAGTTGTCAACATGGTCTGTAGCAAGGCACCTGACAAGGTAGTAGAAGTTGTCAACATGGTCTGTAGCAAGGCACCTGACAAGGTAGTAGAAGTTGTCAACATGGTCTGTAGCAAGGCTACTGACAAGGTAGTAGAAGTTGTCAACATGGTCTGTAGCAAGGCACCTGACAAGGTAGTAGAAGTTGTCAACATGGTCTGTAGCAAGGCTCCTGACAAGGTAGTAGAAGTTGTCAACATGGTCTGTAGCAAGGCACCTGACAAGGTAGTAGAAGTTGTCAACATGGTCTGTAGCAAGGCACCTGACAAGGTAGTAGAAGTTGTCAACATGGTCTGTAGCAAGGCTCCTGACAAGGTAGTAGAAGTTGTCAACATGGTCTGTAGCAAGGCACCTGACAAGGTAGTAGAAGTTGTCAACATGGTCTGTAGCAAGGCACCTGACAAGGTAGTAGAAGTTGTCAACATGGTCTGTAGCAAGGCACCTGACAAGGTAGTAGAAGTTGTCAACATGAACTGTAGCAAGGCTACTGACAAGGTAGTAGAAGTTGTCAACATGATCTGTAGCAAGGCTCCTGATAAGGTCAGCCAGTCCAGAAGGAATAAATGAAAATAATTTTTAAAAATCGGCTTGCATATAGAAAGCAGAGAGTAGTAGAGAAAGGAAAGTATTCTGCCTGGAAGTTACTGACTCGTGGAGTGCTGCAGGGATCTGTTCTAGGACCCCTGCTCTTTGTGAGGAAGGAGGAATTTGTACTTTTTTAAAGGAATATATTGGTCGACAAAACATTGAGGGTTCTATATTAATTACAATGTCACAAAATGTATGGTCATGCACTTTGGTAGAAAAAAAGAGCAGATAATTTTCTAAATAGTTGAAAATTGAAAATAGTCAGATGCCATGGACCTGGGAGGCCTTGTGCAGGGTAGCTGGAAGGTAAGCTTGCAGGTTGAGACAGTGGCGAAGAAGGCAAATGCAATGCTGGCATTAATTTGAAGAAGAGTAGAATCTAAGACCAGGGATGCAATGTTGTGGCTTTATAAGGCCCTGGGGAGACCTCACGTGGAGATTGTGAGCAGTTTTGGGCTCCTCATTTGAAAAAGAATGTGCTGATATTGGAGAGGGTTCAGAGGAGGTTGACAAGGAAGTTTCTGGGAATGAAAGGGTTATCATATGAGGAATGTTTGACTGCTCTTGGCCTTTACTTGTTGGAATTTAGGAGAATGGGGGTGGAATGGGACCTCGTTGAAACATTTGGAATGTTGAAAGGCATGGACTGAGTTAATTTAGAAAGGGTGACGATAGAGGTATCATCGGAACAGAAGAGTTCTTTCATATAATATGTGAGAAAAGCTGAGTCCCTGGGACAGATCTATGGGGAACATCAGTGGTCATATCAGTGTCCCCAGAATCTGGCTAACAACTCCCAAAGGCAGAGAGGAGTATAATAATTGGACTATTATGTTAAAGCTTAGGTTTGGGGTCCTGACACTAACTTCGATCTTCCAAAAGGTGTTAGTGATTTTAAATACATTTGGAAATCAAAAGCTGACCTCATTTATTGTGACCACAAAATTATTAATAATTCTGGTCCATCGATGAAAAATATTCAAAAGACATTGTAGTTGTTAAATGAATAGCCTCCTGCTCAGAGAGAAACAAGGTGAGCAGAACAGAATCAAGTCATTCGGCCAAACTCATCCAAGCCAGCCACAATAACATTGAAACCCATCCCAGTTGCCCGTATTAAGACTGCATGCTCTGACACCTTTCCAATCTAAACGTCTATTTCTTTTGTTCTCATGTTACGTAATTAATACTAAACTGTCTTCTGAAAAGTTGGGCATTGTTACAGAACATCACTGCACAATGCAGACTACTTGCTGATTGATATAAACCTACCTACCCCACGATCAATCTAACCCATCCCACACTCACAGTTTGTAACCCTCCATTTTTCTTACATCCATTTGCCCATCCAAAAATCTTTCAAATTTTCCTACTGCACCAGCCTCCACTACCACCTCTGGCAATGCACCACTGTGTAAAAGAAAATACCAGAGAACATTACAGCACAGAAACAGGCTCCTTCTGCCTTTCTAGTCTGTGCCAAACCATTTTTCTGCCTCGTCCCATTGACCTGCATCCAGTCCATAGCCTACCACACCTCTCCCAACCATCAACCTGTCCAAATTCTTCTTAAATGTTAAAATTGAGCCCACATTCACCACTTCAGCTGGAAACTCATTCCACACCCCCACCACTCTCTCTGTGAAGACGTTCCCCCCCAAACATTTCCCTTCCCCCTTATCCCATGTCCTCTGGTTTGCATCTCACCTCCCCTCAGTGGAAAAAGCTGACCTACATTTACTCTGTCCATCTCCCTCATCATTTTAAATACCTCCATCAAATCTCCCCTCACTCTTCTACACTCCAGGGAATAAAGTCCGAACCTGTTTAACTTTCCCCTGTTACACACCTCTGAACTTTCCTCCTCCGCACTTCCAAAGTCATCTTCTGGTATTGGCCACTGCCACCCTTGGAAAATGCTTCTCGCAATCTTGTCAAGTAGATTTATATAGGTTAGTAGAATATCATTGGTCGAAGGACCTGTTCTATGCTCAAGGTTCTAGTAGTAGTGGAAGAAAAGTACTGTGCCTGGAGGTCAGTGACTAGCAGAGGGCTGCAGGGATCTGTTCTGGGACCCTGCTCTTTGTAATTTTTATAAATAACCTGGATGAAGAGGTGGAAGGACGGGCCAGGAAGTTTGCAAATGACACAAAAGTTGGAGGAGTTGTAGATGGTACTGAAGGTTGTAGAAAGTTACAAGAGGATATAGACAGGATGCAGAATTGGGAGGAAAAGTGGCAGATGAAGTTCAATCCGGCTAAGTGTGATGTGATACAGTTTGGAAGGACAAACCAGAAGGCTGAGTACAAGGTTAGTTGTCGGTTACTTAACAGTGTGGATGAACAGAGGGACCTTGGGGTCCAAATCTGTACATCCCTCAAGGTCACCACACAGCCAAGAAGGCCTATGGGATACAGGGCTTCATTAATAGGGGGATTGAGTTTAGAGGGATTGAGTTCAGGAGTAGAGAGGGGCCATGTTGCAACTCTAGAAATATCTGGTGAGACCACACGTAGAAAATTGTGTTCAGTTCTGGACACCTCATTATAGGAAGGACGTGGAAGTTAATGGAGAGGGTACAGAGATTTACCAGCATGTTACCTGGATTGGAAAATAAGTCATATGAGGCAAGGTTAGGAGAGATGGGACTTTTTTTTTCTTTGGAACTTAGAAGGGTGAGAGGAGACTTAATAGAGGTCTACAAGATGATGAGAGGCTTAGATAGGGTGGACAGCTAGTGACTATTTCCCAGGGCAGGAATAGCAAACACCAGAGGACGTTTGTACAAAGTGAAGGGAAGGAAGTTTAAGGGAGACGTCAGGGGTAAGTTGTCTTTGGTTTTTATTTATAAGCAGTGAGTTGTGGGAGCTGGAATACCTTGCCAAGATGACGGTGGAAATTGAAATGTTAGGGGCATTTAGGATAAAGCACAGGATGCTGTTGACACTGTGGTTAAGTGAAAAAAACACACAAATGCTGGAGAAACCCAACAGGTCAAACAGTGCCTTTAGGTAGCAAAGCTGAAGATAAATCACCAACACGTACCCTCCCTGCTGCCTGACAGTCCCCTAGCATGGGACTACAGGGCTGGAGCGGCCAGCGCAGGACTTTGGGCCCCTGATGTCCTCACCGGCCACTCCAGCCCTGTAATCCTGTGCCGGGGGAGGGGGGGGGGGGGGGGGGCTGTCAGGCAGCTGATAGGTGAGCTGTCAGATGGCTGTCCCTGCTCAGACTCAGGAGCCGGCGTTTGCTCTACAGCCCCTCTCCCCACCTTTCAGGTGGCAGAACATCTCCTTCAGCACTGCCACCTGAATGTCCCTTTGCAGACACCCGCAGCCTGCTCCGGAGCTGCATTCTCCCAGCGATTCCACCTGAAAGCAGCTATTGTCAGTTCAGACACTAAGTATTCATGGTGAAGTAGTAAACGAGATTCGACATAACATAACAATTTACAGCACGGAAACAGGCCATTAGGCCCTTCTAGTCCGCGCCGAACCAAACACTCCTCTCTAGTCCCACCTACCTGCACAATGACCATAACCCTCCACCTTCTTCTTTTCCATATACCTGTCCAGCTTTTTCTTAAATAATAAAATTGACTCTGCCGCCACTATTTCTCCCGGAAGCACATTCCACACCGCTACCACTCTGAGTAAAGAAGTTCCCCCTCATGTTACCTCTAAACCTCTGCCCCTTAACTCTTAATCATGTCCTCTTGTTTCAATCTCTCCTACTCTTAACGGAAATAGTCTATCCACATCCACTCTGTCTATCCCTTTCATAATCTTAAATATTTCTATCAAATCCCCTCTCAACCTTCTACGCTCCAAAGAATAAAGACCTAATCTGTCCAATCTCTCCCTATACTCTAGATGCTTAAACCCAGATGATTTGTCTTCTCTATTTATGGATGTTCTTCACCAGGTAACGCAAGAACAAGCTTTACCAGATTCGTGTTGAGTGCAATAATAACGGTTATACCAAAAAAATCCAACAGAGTGAATATTGAATTTTCCAAGTTATACATACAGCTACTGCTCTCTTGCCACACACTCATCCGCCCAGTGACTTTCCTCGCCTTTGGTTCAATCCCTCCCATCCAATCACCCCACATGGTTTAACTTCTCCCAACCCCAATATATAGCTAAACAGTGCTGACGGAGGGACAACCTGAAATGCAACTTCCACCTTTGTCTTCATGGCTGCTTCACCACCTGAGTTGGTCATTTTCTGCAGTCTCGTGTCTCATTTGCCAGATCCTTCTCAGCTTTCCTGTATTATTAAACTTCATTGCTTTTGACATAAGCTACCATTTTTACGACCCTCCTGGTGGTACTCCTTCAAATTCTTGTTGTTTGGATTTGCTCTACACTGATTGAAATGCAGCCAGAGACTTATTAAGGGTCCTTCTAAATCCAATAAGATTCGAAAATTATTTGTTAATACTGTAGTAACAGTAGAATTTCCAAAACTTAGTGTGTAATGGAGAATAATACTTTTGTATTCATTCTATAATCTCTGCTTTATACTAGTGTTCTCCAACAATATGATAAGCTGATTTTGATAATTATTCAATCATAAAGGCTCATTTGGATGTTGTTTGAAATGGAAGCTTCCAAGGAGACTGGATAGGCTGGGCCTGTAGGTTTTAAAGACAGAAATGCTGGTGGAATTCACAAATGCACTTCCAGCATTTCTTTTTTAAAACTACAATTACAGCATCTGCAGAGTTTTTGTTTTTTTTTGGGTTTAAAGGTTAACAAAATTACAAAGGGAATAAATCGAGCAATCAAAATCTCTTCCCCAGGACAGCGGTGCCTTGGAGTAGAGGGCACAGGCTTGAAGGGAGAAATTTAAGTGAGATTTGAAGGTTACATTTTGTTTCTCCTCCACACAGGAGGTGAAGAGTCTCTAAACAGTTGCAAGTGGCAGTGGAGGCAGATACAATTATATCATTAAAAAGTATTGGGAAAGAATAGATGCAGAGGGACTCAGATCTAATGGGGGCAAGTTGGATGAACGTAGTGGGCATTACAGTCAGTATGCGCAATGTGGGCTGCAAAGGCCTGGTTCTGTGTTGTATGTTTCATTGATTCCCTCACTGCACCTACAATTCCCTTAACCTGTACTACCACAACACTTATATTAACTCAGGGAGCAGTTTAAGATGAGAGAAGAAAGATATAGGGGACCCGAAAAGCAAGTTTGTCACTGCAGGTGGTGATGGGCACACGGAGCAAGCGAGCAGCAGTGAGTATCACAACTTTTAAAAGATATTTACACACAGATAGGAAAATTTCAAAGGATTATGGGCCAAATGCAAATAAATAAGATTAGCTCTGGTAAACGACTTGGCTGGCACGGATTAGTTGGACAGAAGGGCTTGTTTCCACGCTGAATTGATCTATGACTAATAACTTCTACAACAAAAAAAAAAAGCATATATCTCCTACAAACAATGACAGGAGAAATAACAGCCACGATTAATGACTGAGGAATTTCAGAACAGTTGCAGGATTGGGGAGGCAGGAGTTGACCAAGAGTTTAACTGACTACCAGCCAAGCAATTAACATCACTGAACTTTAGGGACTAATACCATATCAGACAGGAGGAGGTAATATGATAGCTTGCACTACTGATGGATATCAACTTTAATGCCTGTAGTTTCACTCAGAACATCCAGTGGATAGTGAAGCAGCTCAAGGTTTAATGCCACCCAAAAATGCAATACTTATTTAGAAGGCGAGAGAAATCGGAACCTTGTGTTTCATGGTGACGGAGTCCCACGACATGTCAATACTCTTGATTGGTCCAAAGGGAGCAAATGCCTGACGAATGGTATCTTCTCCAAGCTCATAGTAAATTGATCCAACGTAAACACGACACATGATCGCCAGTGCTCGCTGCCTCTGTGCTGCCATCTGATCCAGAGAGGGAGTGAAAGAAAACAGTAAGTTTGGACAATCTCCAACACCACCAAAATACCCAGAATGTGGACAGTAGGGACAAATAACAGTGTTACTGCATATGGTTATCAGGCTGCATCCTTCAGGCAACTCTTTGACTAACTTTACTGTACCCTATATATGCAAATCTCAATATCAAGTAGCTAAACCGAGGGAAAAGGCTAGCACATACTGTGGTTTGTAGCATCTAAAACAAGCACAGTTAACAATGGCCACAAGGCAGTCACGTGAAACTAATTTCTTATGGCTCGAATATCAAACTATCAATCTGTACAACCATCAGCCATTCTGATCACTAAAATGCAGTCTGCTCAATGAGTGCTTCGACAAGATGGAAAGGGGAAGATCTTGGTGGCAGTCTCACATCCAAATGTATTGGCTGCAGCTCGTTAGGTTATGGTATGGGTAGCATGACACCACTCTCTCTTAGGTCCAAGGGCCAGGTGGGAACAGGATCCCAGAGCTGCACGTTAACAGAAATCGGGATCTTCAGCTGCATTCATCCCTTGGAAGTTGTGGGCCAGGCTTGGGAAAGGAGGAAACATGGTAAACAATGCCCAAAGGACAAAGCAGGGTCCCCATGTCAGGTAAAAAATAAAAGCTAACAACTGATCACGTAACAATGAGAGTCAGAGAGAAAGCAGAGGCCTGGGCCACTCCCCGATAGTGGGGAGAAGCACAAAGGTTTGCTGTAAATTTGGAAGGTAAAAGAAAAGGAAAAAGAATTAAAGAAAAAATTAAAAATGCTCCCTCCACACACACCTTCACTCCCATAAAAAGTACTGACTGAGCTGTGGAAATTATTCAAAAGCAGTTCAGATGTGATGAGAAGGGGAGCACACACACAGACATGCAAATGTCACCTATCACTTCACGTTTCCTCAGAGCTCAGCAGCCTCACTTTCCAAATGTACACAAGAGCCTGAACAACAACTTCCAGAAACTGGGAAAAGACACAAGCTAGCTTTAGAATGAATGTGTCCCCCCCGTTCCCCCCACCCCCATCTCCCCCCCCCCCCCCCCCCCTTTCCTTCACTCCATCTGAACACACCACATTGGAATCTGTAATTAGCTGTGTGCCTGCACTGGTGTTTCTGCACCAGATGACCACCACTCCAGCAGAAACGCAAAAATCCCTTTCTGTGGTCTTTGAACCAAAACAAATGACATAGCTCAAGACATTTTCAAAACTCCAAGTGTTAGTGCTGTTTGACAAAAGTCCCTACCTGATCTTTGGAGTCGAGACAATCGCACAGTTCCCAGCATGCCCATTTCCGAAAGGAACCCAGTGTCTGATGAGAGGAAGTCACTTATGAAAAAGATCTAATAAAGGCTTCTTTAGACTTTGAGGTGACAATGTTACGGGTGTGGGTACGTCAGAGTTCCCGCCAAGATTTTTAAAAGTGACCCTACGTTCTAGGTTGAAAATGTTTGTAAATGGTATGAAACCATGTGGAATTTTGTGATTAGAGCCATTGCAGTGACACTTTAGATATCTGACTACATACAATGAAGCCCCCCTTATTGTTACTGCTCCTCCAATCCATGTCCAACTACTTTTACTCTAAACTGGTTTACATCGTGTTGCACTCATTCCCTCTCTTTGCCCCACCATGGAAATGATTGGTGCATTTAAACTAGGTCACCAACCCCAAAGTTTTGGTAACCTACCCCAAAGTTGCCTGATAGGCAAAGACCACAAAATCTGCAACAGTATTGCACATGGGTTAGGGAAGGAGAGAAAGATTGAATGGGAAGCATGGGACCATAACTGGGAGCAGGAAATAGCCATTCAGCTCCTCCATATCTGTCCAGCATACCAGCTCATCTTCTACTTCAGAGGCGTATTCCTTCACATCTCCCACCCATCCTGTCTAAGCAATCAACCTGAAATTTTACTGCCCTCCCTCTACTGCAGGAATATCCTTCCTTCGGCACAGGGCGAGGTCAGTCACAATATTCCATGAGATTACATCAGGGGGCAACACAACAGCAGTGCATCTACTCTTGTACTCAAACTAGCTTGCACCTTTTAATCCCTTGTTGTACCTCTACGTCAACAGTGATTCTTGCGTAAGGAGACAAATCCCTCTACAGATGAATGGCTTTCCATTGCTCATTGCCTTCTACCAGAGAAGATCTGTTGTCACCTGTGGCACGTCTGCCATGTTCTCATCCACCTGTCTATCTAGATCCTTTCTTTTCAATTCTTCTCAATCCACACAACTTTGCGTCAGATCTCTTCGATTCATTAGACTTATCCCCAAATCCAAATTATTGATTAAAGGCAATGAATTAAAGACAATGGAGCAACATGGTTAGCTTAGCGGTTAGTACAATGCTGTTACAGCACCAACGATCAAGACCAGGGTTTGAATCCCCCATGCTGTCTGTAAGGATTTTGTATGTTCTCCCCGTGTCTGTGTGTGTTTTCCCCGGGGCCTCCGGTTTCCTCCCACTGTTCAAAACGTACCAGGAGTTCTTGGTTAATTGGGTGGCACGGGGTCTTGGGCTGAAAGTGCCCGTTATCATGTGGTATGTCCACATTTAAAATTTAATTTAAATTGGTATCTTAACAACGATTCCCGCAGCACCCACTGTTCACAAACTCCCAATTAGAAATGTCCGATAACCGATCCTCAAACCACGCGAATATAGTACTCCCAATACTGTGTACAGTAATTTAGTTTAGAAACCTGGAAGGTGAGGGGATATGAAAGAAAGGATTTACAGATCACAAGACAAAGGGATGCAACCAGAGAAGGTGTAAAGCTGCACCACAGCAGAATGGACAATGAGTTAGAAGGCTGAGAGCAACAGTAGAAGGGCTTCCAAAAGAAAGTCTGCTCCAAGGGACATTTCCTCATTTTATTCAGTTACCCATTGCCAACTTTTAAACTACACTCAAAAGATCAAGGACAGGAAAAGTTTACATTAACTGTTAAATTACACGCATACGGTTTCATGTAAACTCTTTTTTTAAAAAGGAACCCAGCCTCTAATTATAGATATTAATGAGGTGGCAAATAAAGAGAGTGTGAACAGACAGACCAACAAAGTGAAAATATCAAACATAATCAAAGAAAAAAGCACCCAGCATATGACTAAAGTTGCTGGGGATCTGGGCAACTGCAAACCAAAAGGAACATGAATGATGCACAGCCCATCTTGAGCACATCAGCACACATACATCCTTAATTATCAAATGATCACTGGGATCTCTTCAAAAAGTGCTGTTTCACGCACTCCAAACTGAACGCCAGTTCACAGAAAGCTGAACCCTTCAACACAGGAAGCCAGTTACTTACTCAAGCTCGTTGCAGGAACCATGAAGCTCCTCCTGCCCATTACTTTATATCGGTGCCCCTTGTCCCTGAACCACGAGCCAATGACAACAGCTTCCCTTTCTTTCCCCTTCAACCAAATGGCCCAAACATTTACTTCCTTTTCCAGCTTTACACCTCCAATCCAGCATGCCAACAACGTATTCACCTAAGTCGTGGCGAACAGAAACAGTCATATTCCAGCTGTGGCCGAATATTTATTTTATAATCTGTGCAATAATTCTCAGCTATGAGTCTAACAAACAGCTTGCAGACCTATAAAGAAAATTGTTCCACAATGCTAATTAACATGCAGTATTTTTCAGCATGTTTAATAACCAGATTCATAGCAACTGTTGGCAAATTGTAAATGGGAAGTATTGAACTGCACGTTTCACAAACATTTCTACGACTGATTCCACCTGCATTGAATTCACCCATCATTATTGAATGAAGATCTACCGGGACCAATGCCTGAAGAGGGCGCACAAAATCAGTGAACCGGTGCGGACTCGAAAGGCCAACGTGGCCTGTTTCCGCTCCGTTAATGGTTATAGGGTTATATGGAAAGGGGCAGTTACAAATCAAGTATATGCAGTATGGCCAAGTGGCAAATTGATCTTAACTGCATCCAGGACAGCTCGATCATCAATTCATCCTGTGACCAGCATTACAGCTCAATAATGAATTAATCTTGAGCTACAATCCAGCTCATGTGTAAGGAACATAGGAAGTAGGAACAGGAGTCGGCCAAAAATGGCCCATCAAGCCTGCTCCGCCATTCAATACGATCATGGCTGATCTAATTTAGGACCTAACTCCACCTACCTGCCTTCTCCCCATATCCCCTAATTCCTCTATCATGTAAAAATTGATCTAACCGAATTTTAAATATGTTTAATGAGGCAGCCTCAACCACTTCCCTGGTTAGAGAATTCCAAACATTCACTACTCTCTGGGAAAAACTATTTTTCCTCATCTCTGTCCTAAATCTACTCCCCCGAATCTTGAGACTGTGTCCTCTCGTTTTAGTTTCCCCGGCCAGCTCAAAAAACCTTCCTATATCTATCTTATCCATACCCTTCATAATCCTCTATGTTTCTATAAGATCTCCTCTCATCCTCCTGAACTCGAGCGAATACAATCCTAGACGATTTAATCTTTCATCATAAGTCAACCCCTTCATCCCAGGGATCAACCTAGTAAACCTCCTCTGGACCGTCTCCAAAGCCAGTATATCCTTCCTCAAATATGGAGACCAGAACTGGACTCAGTACTCCAGGTGCGGTCTCACCAGTACCTTATACAGTTGCAACATGACCTCCCTACTCCTGAATTCAATTCCTCCAGCGATGAAGGCCAACATTCCATTTGCCTTCTTAATAACCTGCTGCACCTGCAACCTAACTTCTTGCGATTCATGCACAAGCCCTCCCAAGTCCCTCTGCACACCAGCATGCTGTAGTTTTTCACCCTTTAAATAATATTCAGCTCTTTTATTTTTCTTGCCAAAGTGGATAACCTCACACTTACTAACATTGTACTCCATCTGCCAGACCTTTGCCCACTCATCCAGCTTAACTCTATCCCTCTGCAGACTCTCCACATCCTCATTACAATTTGCTCTTCCACTCAATTTGGTGTCATCCGCAAACTTGGCTCCACCACATTTTGTCCCCTCCTCCAAGTCATCAATGTAAATGATGAACAGTTGTGGGCCTAACACCGACCCCTGCGGCACCCCACTTACCACTCTCTGCCAACCTGAAAAACTCCCATTTATCCCGACTCTCTGCCTCCTGTCAGACAACCAATTTTCAATCCAGGCCAATAGACTTCCCCGGACTCCACTTTCCTGTAACTTACTGAGAAATCTCTTGTGCGGCACCTTATCAAACGCTTTCTGAAAATCCAAATATACAACATCAACCTGTTCCCCTCTATCCACCGCACCCATTATATCCTCAAAGAATCCCAACAAGTTTGTCAAACAAGATCTTCCCTTTCTAAAACCATGCTGCGTCTGCCTGATTGAACCCCGTATGTTCCAAAAGTTTCACTATTTCATCTTTAATGACGGCTTCAAGCATTTTTCCAACTACAGACGTCAAGCTAATTGGCCGATAATTTCCAGTCTTCTGCCTCCATCCCTTCTTAAAAAGTGGCGTGACACTTGCTGTCTTCCAGTCTGCCGGGACCTGCCCAGAATCCAAGGAATTTTGGTCTATGACCTCCAATGCATCAACTCTAACTTCTGCCGTTTCCTTCAGAACCCTTGGATGCATATCATCAGGACCAGGTGATTTGTCTGGCTTTAGTCCCATTAGTTTCTCCATCACTACTTCCTTTGTAACAACTATTTTATCAAGGCCCTCCCCAACATTCGCATCCTTAACTCCGCACTTGGGCATGCTGGACGTGTCTTCCACCGTGAAGACTGACAGAAAATATTTGTTCAATGCCTCAGCCATTTCCTCATTTTTTGCTACCAGTTTTCCTTTCTCATCCTCCAAGGGTCCGATGTTAACTCTGGCCACCCTCTTCCGTTTCATATATTTATAAAATTTTTTGCTTTCTGTTTTTATATTTTGTGCCAATTTACTTTCATAATCCTTTTTCCCATTTCTTATGACCCGCTTTGTAACCCCTTGTTGTCTCTTAAAGTTTTCCCAATCTTCCAGTTTCCCACTGCTCTTTGCAGCTTTGTACACCTGCGCCTTCAATTTTATGCTCTCCTTTATTTCCTTTGTTAACCACGGTTGATTTTTCCCTCCCTTGCTGCCCTTTTTCCTGACCGGAATCTATTTTTGTTGAGCATTACAAAATATTTCTTTGAAAATCTTCCATTGTTCCTCAACTGTTTCATCAATGAGCCTGTGCTCCCAGTCCACTCTGCCCAATTCCTCCCTCATCCTATGGTAGTCACCCCTGTTTAAGCCTAATATATTAGTTTTAGATCGAACTATTTCCACTTCCATCTGAATGAGAAATTCAATCATACTATGATCGCTATTTCCCAAATGCTCTCTGACTATTACATCATTTACTCGACCTATCTCATTGCACAACACGAGATCCAGGAGAGCATTTTCTCTTGTGGGTTCCTTAACATGCTGCTCAAGAAAGCTATCACAGATGCATTCTATGAAGTACCAGATCTGAATTAATCACGAGTTGGGACATTACACCTGAGTTGTGAAGAAATCCCGAACCCAGCATTCCAACCCGGTGATGAAAGAGAACATTACAATCTGGTGGTGAGTTAATCCTGCAGCTCAGCGGCAGATTAATTGCAAGTGCATACAATGTCAGTGATGAATTACAGCTCAACAAGGTGCTGACATTTCCACACGACTGTTTGGCCTGCCGAGTTAAAGCTGGCGAACAAATGCATTCCCCATTAATTCTCCCCATGCTCCCAATTCGCCCCCAGTTTCCACATCCACTAGCATACCAGAAACATCAACCTACCACACCACATTTACGGGATACAGGAGGAAATTAGACCACCCACACAATCACAGGGAGAGCATGCAAACTCCACACTGACAGCACCGGATTGAGCCCAGGTCACTGGAGCAGTGAAATAGCTATACAAATGCACCACCCAAAAGTCCTGAGAAATAATAGATTGAATGTGGAACATGACAGCAGAATCCTTTCAGCCCACTATGTTGTGCCAATCACTGTAAACCTTGCACCCATAATCCTTTATTTTTCTTACATCCATGCATCGATGTTAGAGAGAAACAACAATAGATATGTTGCAAGATTATACAAAAGTAAAGGGTTGTTGTAGTGGAGCATTTTCATTTTGCTAACATTGACAGTTACATTATCATAATTTTTTCATCCAGAGAAGAGGCCATACGAGACTTTATACTGGGAAATGAGCTTGGTCAGATCAGAGACTTGAATCAGTAAACAGACACTTCAACCCAACTTGTCCATAATGAACGAGTTAGCATGACCCATCCAACTGCCTTTTGAATGTTGATATCGTATTCACTTCTACATTTTCCTCTGGCAGCTCGTTCTAGATACAGACCACCCTCTGAGTGAAATAAATGCCTCCAATGTCCCTCTTCAATCATCACCTTTTACATTAAATCTATGCCCCTCTAGTTGTAGGATCATCTACCCTGGGGGAAAAAAAGGATGTGATCATTCACTTGATTCCTATCCCATGTGGTTTTATAAACCTCCACAAGATAACCCCTCAGCCTCCTTTGACCTACAGTTGGTGCTGTGGACCCAGGTCCACAGATCCCTCAAGGGTGCTGTGCAAGTTGATAGTGGTTAAGAACACAGAACTTTCCAGCATAGTACAGGCCCCCCCCCCAGCCCACGACATTGTGCCAACCTATGCAAATCAACTCCACAACAATCCAAACCTTTCCTACCTCTGTCAACCTTGTTTCATATGATGTTCTCCAATCCAGGCAACATCCGGGTAAATCTCTGCACCCTCTCCCAGGCACCCACATCCTTCCTGTAATGAGGTGACCAGAACGGAAAAGACCTGCAACATTACCTCACGACTCTTGAACTCAATACTCTGGCAAATGAAGGCCAACTCACCATACATCATCACCCTATCAACTCGTGTGCCAAGTTGAGCGATCCATGGACCAAGACCCAAGATCTCTCTGTTCCTCCAAACTGCTAAGAATCCTGCCATTATCCATATACTCTGCCTTCAAGTTTAACCTTTCAAAGAACATCATTTCACACTTTTCTGGATTGAATGCCATCTGCCACTTCTCACCCAACTCTGCATCCTGTCTGTATCTACTTGTAACCTTCTACAATCCTATACACTATCTACATCACCTCCAACCTTTTGTCACATCTGCAATCTCCATCAGTACCGAAGCACTGCAGGGCTGCATTTTTAGCCTCTGCTCGACTCACTTTATACATACATTATGACTGTATGGCTTGGGTCAACAATAACATCTACAAATTTGCCAACAATTTCAATGTAGCGGGTTGTATAAAGAAAGGTGCTGAGTCAGCAAACAGGAGGGAGATTGAAAACTTGGCTGAATGATGCACCAATTCCACCTTGCACCAAAACTAAGGAGCTGATCGTTGACTTCAGGAAGGGAAAACCAGAGTGGTACAATCTAGTGATCATGGGGGGATTAGAGGCGGAGAGGGTGAGCAAATACAAGTTATTGGGAGTCACTATCTCAGAGAATCTTTCTTGAACCCAACGTACCAATGGCAACATGAAGAAAGCACATCACCACCTCTACTTCCTCAGGAGTTTGCAGAGGCTTGCTATGACAGCAGAAACCTTGGTAAATTTCAACAGATGTGTGGTGGAAAGTGTGCTGACTGGCTGTATCACGGTCTGGTATGGGGACACCAATATCCTTGACAGTAAAGTCCTGCAAAAGGTAGTGGACTCAGCCCTAGACATCACAAGCAAAACCCTCCCCACTATCGAAAACGTCCATAGGGAACACTGCCGTTGGAGAGCAGCAACAATAATCATCAAGGATCCACACCACCCAGCACGTGCTCTGTTCTCGCTGCTGTCTTCTGGAAAGAGGTGTAGGTGCTACAAGACACACCATCGGGTTCAGGAACAGTTGCTACCCCTTCACCATCAGATTCAATAACATAGGGACTCATTGAGGTATCTGACTTGTGCACTTTATTGATTTTTAAAATTCTTTCTGGATTGCAGTTGGTTTGGTTACATTCATTCTTCATTTACGGTTCTTTGTTTACATGTACACACTGTGTGCAGCTTTTATTGCCTCATCTGCGGAAAAAGAATGTGATATCTTGCATGTACTTTGACAATAAATATGAAATCTTACTGACCCACTCTGCCACTTCCCCAACCAGATTACTTATTATTAAAAAATCAGAGAGTATGGGTCAGAGAACAGATCCCTGGGGAAAAACACTAATCACTGACCTCCAGACAGAATTCATTCCACTTGCTTTCTGCAGGCAAATCAATTCCAAATTGGCGAGCACTTCGGGTCCAGTGATCATAATGCCATCAGCTTCAATGTCATTATGGAAAGAGATAAATCAGGGCCAAGGGTTGAGGTTTTTGACTGGGGAAAAGCTAGATTTGAGGAGATGCGAAAGGACTTGCAGGGTGTGCATTGGGACAATTTGTTTTATGGGCAGGATGTAGTAGAGAGATGGAAGTCTTTTAAAGATCAGATTTTGAGAGTGCAAAAGCTTTATGTTCCTGTTAGGTTAAAGGGAGGGGCAAAAGGTTTGAGAGAGCCGTGGTTTTCAAGGAATATTGGAAACTTGGTTCGAAGAAAAAGGGAGGCGTACATTAGATATAAGAAGCATGGAGTTAAGGAGATGTTTGAAAGATACATGGAATGTAAGAGGAATCTTAAGAGAGGAATTAGGAAAGCTAAAAGAAGGTACGAGAAAACTATGGCAAGCAGGGTGAAAACTAATCCAAAAGAGTTCTACAAATATGTTAATGGTAAGAGAAAAGCTAGAGACAAAATTGGTCCCTTAGAAAATCAGAGCGGAAAACTGAGTGTGGAGCCTAGAGAAATGGGGGAGATATTGAACAGTTTCTTTTCTTCGGTATTCACTAAGGAGAAGGATATTGGGAGATGTGAGATAAAAAAAAGCCAATTGGGTAAATATGGGGAATATAGAGATTACAAAAGGTGTAGTTTTAAGGCTTTTGAAGAATATAAAGGTGGATAAGTCTCCGGGACCAGACAGGATCTTCCCCAGGACATTGAGAGAAGTGAAGGAGGAAATAGCAGAGACTCTGGCGGTAATTTTCCAAATGTCATTAGATATGGGGATAGTGCCGGAGGATTGGCGCATTGCGCATGTGGTTCCGTTATTTAAAAAGGGTTCAAGGAGGAAGTCTGGCAACTATCGGCCTGTAAGTTTGACGTCTGTGGTAGGTAAATTAATGGAGAAAATTCTTAGAGATAGTACTTATAAACATCTGGATAGACAGGGTCTGATCAGGAGCACTCAACATGGATTTGTGGGAGGAAGGTCATGTTTGACCAATCTGATTGAATTTTTTGAAGAGGTGACTAGGAATGTGGATGAGGGTAGCGCAGTGGATGTTGTCTATATGGACTTCAGTAAGGCCTTCGATAAGGTACCACATGGAAGGTTAGTTAGGAAGGTGCAGTCTTTAGGTCTAAATTTTAAGATAGTCAAATGGATTGAACATTGGCTGAAAGGGAGAGGCCAGAGAGTGGTAGTGGATAATTGTCTGTCAGGTTGGAGGCCGGTGACCAGTGGTGTGCCTCAAGGATCTGTATTGGGCCCATTGTTGTTCGTTATATACATTAATGATCTAGATGATGGGGTGGTGAATTGGATTAGTAAATATGCAGACGATACTAAGATAGGTGGAATAGTGGATAATGAAGAAGGTTTTCAAGGATTGCAGAGGGATTTGGGCTGCTTAGAAAAGTGGGCTGAAAAATGGCAGATGGAATTTAATGCTGATAAGTGTGAGGTGCTTCATTTTGGTAAGAAGAATCAGAATAGGACATACGTGGTAAATGGGAGAGCATTGAGGAATACAGAAGAGCAGAAAGATTTAGGAGTGACGGTACATCGTTCCCTGAAGGTAGAAACTCACGTGAATAGGGTGGTGAAGAAGGCTTTTAGTATGCTGGCCTTTATCAATCATTGCATGGAATATAGGAGTTGGGAGGTGATGTTGAGATTGTATAAGACGTTGGTGCGGCCTAATTTGGAGTTCTGTGTGCAGTTCTGGTCGCCTAATTATAGGAAGGATATAAATAGAGTGGAGAGAGTGCAGAGAAGGTTTACCAGAATGTTACCTGGGTTTAAGCATCTAGAGTATAGGGAGAGATTGGACACATTAGGTCTTTATTCTTTGGAGCGTATAAGGTTGAGAGGGGATTTGATAGAAGTATTTAAGATTATGAAAGGGATAGACAGAGTGGATGTGGATAGACTATTTTCGTTAAGAGGAGGAAAGATTAAAACAAGAGGACATGAGTTAAGAATTAAGGGGCAGAGGTTTAGAGGTAACATGAGGGGGAACTTCTTTACTCAGAGAGTGGTAGCCGTGTGGAATGATCTTCCGGGAGAAATAGTGGCGGCGGAGTCAATTGTATTATTTAAGAAAAGGTTGGACAGGTATATGGATGAGAAGAAGATGGAGAGTTATGGGCATTGTGCAGGGAGGTGGGTCTAGAAAGGGGTGTTTGGTTCGGTGCGGACTAGAAGGGCCTAATGGCCTGTTTCCGTGCTATAATTGTTATGTTATGTTATGTTAAATTCAGAGCCATGTGGTGTGCTGGCCTTCATTAGTTTTTATTTTAGAATTCACCATGAGTGCAAGTGCGAGAGCTTTACCAGGCAGGTACACGGAGCCAGTAAGCCATCCTGCACCAACATAACACAGGCAAGTAGATTTTACTAAGTCCACAGACTCCAAATAGTCCACACCATCTTCACACTTAATTATAAATGTGATTGTAACAAAATCAATTCATAAAAGTAGGCGAGTCGATATGGTGTATATGGATTTTAGTCACAAGATCCCCCAGGGTAGATTCATTCAGAAAGTCATGAGGCATGGAACCTTGGCTGTATCAATTCAGAATTTCCAGGAGGAAATACATGGATTTATTCCGTTTGGAGGTCAGTGACTGGTGGAATTCCACAGGGATCTATTCTAAGACCCGCGTTTTTGAATTTTTTATAAAATGACCTGGACAAGGAAGGAGAGGGATGGGTCAGTAAGTTTGCAGAGGACACCAAGGTTGGAGGTGTTGTGGACGGTGTCGATTCTGTAGAAGGTTCTCGTACATTCCAACAGGATATTGACAGGATACAGAGCTGGATGGAAAAGTGGCAGATAAAGTTCAATCCGGTTAAGTGAAAAATAAAATGGCTGCACTGCCAGAGCTTTTGTAAAAGAAGTGCTGCCGCTGGTGTGGACCTGGGGTGAGCAGGGAGTGGAGACACAGCATAGTGGGTGTAGTGCCAGTTGATGAAGTAGACAAAGGTGATGCGGTCAAACAATATTTATGGCTTTTATTAGCAGAAACTTATGCCTGGAATGCATTGCCAGGGGCGGTGGTGGAGGTTGGTAAAATAGAGATATTTAAAAGACTCTTAGACAGTCACATGAATGCAAGTAAATAGAGGTAGGGACAGTTTAGTTTGTTGACTAGGTCGACACAACATTGTGGGCCGAAGGGCCTGTTCTGTGCTGTAATGTTCTACGTCCTAGATAACAGCACCTTCCACTGACCCTACAAAAATGTACACACAGTCACTGTCCAGTGTTTAGAATATTCACAAAAAAATTTCATCTGTTAGCAACTGAATATGCTTCAAACACCCACGAGCATCTGAACTTTCAGTTGGCAAAGCTTTACTAATTGGCCTTTGCACTAGTGTCATATTCCCAGGTGTCACAAGTAAGAAACAGGCTCCCTTAAACGATGTGAACCCAGTATCCACTGAGGGAAGATATAATTATTCATGAATGGACAGGCAGGTGAACAGCAGCAAAAGGCAAAGGTGGAAAAGAAGGAAAATCATATAATATGTGGTCAGGCCAGAAATCGGAAAGGGACTTGCTTGATCACGTGCAAGTCAAAGCTAATCCTTCCCTGAGCCAGCTTCTGACAGAAGAGGCCATGATCTGGAAGAATATTGTGGAGTTCATTCAGGTTGGGAGCTAAACACAATTTGCTCCACCATGGCCATACTCCTATCACAGGAAAACATCATCCAATACTACTTAACGAGCCTACATTACCTGGAGAAAATGTTGTTAAATGTGGTGTAGCTTTCAATTTACTTTTTTGGAAAATCCAGAAATGAAGAGAGACTGTGAATAAACTGTAAAACCATCTCAAATTAAATATATTACGATGAGGGATATAATTTCCTGATGTCATATATTCTAACAATCAGACCAGTTTTGGAAATAGTTTGGTGGCATTGTTTGAACCAGACATGATCATTGTTCGGACAGCACTTATTCCTGAATGAAAAAAAGGTCACGTTTAGGACCTGAACACGAGGGTGGAAAATTTCACAGCCTTCTCAACAGCAAGTAATTAGTAACTGAGTAAATTGGAATACTGAATGTCACGCCATGGGAAGGCACCAACTCCACTGCCGATGAAGGAGCCAGAAATGGGAGGGCTCAGCAAGAACAATGACAAAACCCCAAAAACTCAACATCAGGATCAACACGGACTAAATATTCCACCCTGCAATCAAAGTTAAATCCACAATATAAATAATGCACATATGCTTTGATGATAACCCTTTCGGATGAAGGGGCACATTACACGGATGCTGAGGGCAAATGACATAATATGAACTGTCTTTCATCAAGCAATCTCGCACAAATCTAGTCTCCAAAAGCAGCTAAAATTAATTTCATTCTAGGCATTGGAAAATCCAAGGAGCATAAACCCTCCTGCAGAAACCTGTATGGATCCCTCAGTGATCATTTGTAGATCATTCGGAAACAGCAGAGTCCAAAAATTGCTCACATTGCAACGCTAAGCAGCTAAAGTCACACAGAAGCCTTTCAATACTGACAGAAATTCCAGTAAATTCATTCTCAAAATAAATATTTAAGGAATATGACAAATGGAGAATTTATCTATTCCAAGTTGAACTAACCGAGGCACAATTGCTGACTGCAGAAGGACAGTAACATTCGGCTCCAGTAACCAACTACTACCCAGGGTGCAATCACTGATTGTAGAAGATAATGCATGCTGCAGCCAATCGATGAGAAGAGTGTGAGACACAGAAATCCACTGGACAGAGGCAACAGAGGGATCTCGGAGTGTAAGCCCATAGAATAAGCACTCAGCCAACAATGTCTGTCTAAAACAAAGCCAAGTTAAATAAAATCTCTTCTGCCTACACATGATCGATATCCCTCCAGTCTCTGCTTGTTCATTTCAACCTACCACTCTGCGTTTCAAAGCAATAGCCTCAGGACACTTATGAATGTATTCACCCCGAATTTCGATGATGAAAAATTTATACGATTATATTCTTGAAAGTATCGGGGGGGGGGAGGAGAATATATTGATTGGAGGGGATTTCAATTTTTGTGTGGATCCGGCCATGGATAAGTCAGCCAAGAAGGAGACGGGGTGGGGGGTCAAGGCCTCCATGAAAGATTTGAATCTCAGACACTCAGAGAAGGAGGGATAAGAGTGGATAAAGACCTACGCAATGTATATAAATTATCTCCCTTTGCACCGGAAGATCGAGCTCGACGGAAAACTCTACCCATAATGTTGATGGGCAGAGTTAACTGTGTAAAAATGAAGGTGATGCCAAGATACCATCTTTTTCAAAAGCTGCCCATTTCATTGCCCCAGTGCTTCTTTAAGATGCTCAATCGATGTGTCAAAAACTTCTTGTGGAATGATTAGGTGTCTAGAGTCTCCGTGGAAAAGTTGACATGGGAATATAAATTGGGGGTCTTAAAACTGCCAGATTAAAAGAAATACAACTGGGCATTCCAAATGAGGTTTGTTGCCTCATTTTTTGAGGGAAGAGGTCCCCCATCTTGGGCACAAATTGAGTTACATATGATGGGGGGGGGGGGGGAGATAGCAGGAGAATTTATATACAAATGGGATGCCAAATTAGTTTAGTGAAAAGCTAAGCCTCATAAAAGACAAGCGTGCCAGACGCGTATTGGATTAAAGGTGGGGTTATCTCCCAGAAGAATGTAATCCGTATGACTGGAGAATAAGATCCTGCATATCTGGTGCTGGAAGGGGATCAGGTGTATCAAGGATAGTTACTATGGAGGGCAGCTCATGTCATTCCAGCAGATCAAATAGAAGTTATCGAATAGAAAGAACATTCTTCTGCTTTCTGAAATTGACAGACTGGTACCAATTGCCTGACTATAGTGATATGAAGACTCGAATTTGAAAGGGGAATGTGTGTAAATTTATCTCTAGAATGTATTTCGTAATCCAAAGTGAAGGCCCAAAGCTGGGCTTTCATCAATCAAGAGAAAGATGGGAGTTGGACTTGGGCATAACAACTGATGGACGATGGTAGGAAGATTTATGTTTGAATAGCCTGATGGGAATTGTTAATGACAGACACATGCTGGAGTCATAGAATTTCTTGCATCAGTTATACTTACACTAATAAAATTACACAAGTCAAAGCCAGAAATTTCATAAATGTGCTTTAGATGCGGTGTGGAGGTAGGAACCTTTGTCCACTCCACCTAGATGTGTACATGGGTGAGATCCTTCTGGGGGGACACTGGCAGCGCGAGTCGGGCAGTCGGGGGGGGGGGAGACTGGCAGCGCGAGTTGGGCGTGCAGGGAGGGAGACGGCAGCGTAACTGGAAGGGGGTGGGGGTGGATACAGCAGCACAGTTCAGGTGGGTTTAAATCTGGCTTTCCGAAATCCAGAAAAATCTGAAATTTGGTACACACTGTCCCCCAAGGGTTTCGGTTAAAGGATCGTGTACCTGTAGTAGTAGCAGTAAACTTTATTTGTTACTTTTTATGCTACATAAAAACATAACTACAAACAGCGTAGGAACAGAAGCACCAGATCCCAAAGTCACAGTGGCAATCATATCTGAGGCATATAGGTGCACAGATCTAATTCACATACCCCTCCCTCTCTGAATAAGAAATAAAAACAATCCATCCCAACAGGTAAAGAATTAAGAGTATGAAATGGGGAATGTGGCGCAGACGACGTGTGTTTTTGCCCCTACTTGTTTTTATTTAACATCCAATGTCCTCTCACCTTGAGGAGAATTGTTGTCTTTGTCAGTATTTAGGTGGTTTTTTTTTAATGCTTGTATTTTAATATTTTGGTATTTGTCTAATTTAAGGGATAGGGAGGGGAGAGTGTAAGGAGGGGGAAATAAGGACTCTGTAAATCATATTACATAACAAGAAAATGGATCGATTTGCATGAGTCTTTAGAAAATCAAAAATAAAATATTCAAAAAGCCTGATCTATCTCTTTTAAACTTTCCTCCTTCACTTGGGGCATGGAATCTAAGGAACTTTGGCTGGCTGGATTCAGAATTGACTTGTCTGCAGAAGGCAGTATTTTAAAAAAAAATTTAGACATACAGCATAACAGGCAATTTCGGCCTACGAACCTGTTCCACCCAATTAACCTACAACCCCCCGGTGCGCTTCAAATGGTGGGAGGAAACTGGAGCCCCCTCGAAGGAAAACCCACGCAGACATGAGGAGACAGCATGGGATTGAAACGCCGGTCCTGATCCTCGGCTTTGTAACCGTGACACTACTGCAGTGCTTATGTATATGACAATAAACTCTCATTTACTTTGCATTCTCCCCATCAAATCCCTCCATGAGTAGGAGTTAAGACGGGATGACTGATTCTGGAGCAAGAAAGCTCGGGGACCCTCACCACACAGGCCATGGCCTCTTCACAATGAAGGAATGTATTCTGCTTGGAGGTTGGCGATTACTGTCATTCTGCAGGGATCTATTCTGGAACCTCTGCTCAAAATGATTTTTATAAATTACTGTATTTTTGGCATATGTCAAGTCTTGAAACACTCCAAAAGCACTCAAAAATCAGGGGTTGACTTGTATGCCAAATACAAAAATGAGACCTTAATTCAAAAACTGCTCAACGAAGATCTGACGTATAAGACAACCTTTGAAACACCAAAACAGAACCCAACCTAGTACAAATGTCCTTGCAACAGCTCAGTTGCTCATTCCTTGGCCACTTCTATTACTTTTACCTTGAAACTCACTTCATACTTTCATCGTTTTGCTGGAGGTGCCATGATAACAACCACCTTCTGGCAACGCCCATCAGCTCAGTCAACGCAATTTTTGTGGGGGGGGGGGGGGGGGTCGATTTATATGCCCAATATAATGATAAAACCATTAAAATGAGGTTGAAAATGGGGACCCAACTTATCTGAAGGTCAACTTTGACGCTGAAATATACGGTACTTGGATGAAAGAGGGGTGGGTCGGTATGTTTGCAGGTGATATAAATTTTGGAGGCATCTATCTTGTATGAGCCAACCAATTACCAATCCAAATGATCAAATCCCTGGGAATCCCATTCATCTTTACCTTCTGGATCAGCCTTACCATGGGTCTCTAAACGCAGCAACATGTAGATAAAGAGTCAAACAAAGCACATGCAACATCTACATTAAAACCCCTGCAATCCAGAACTCAAGCAACCAGCAGCCAACAAAAAAAGAGGAAAATAAATAAGATTAAAAATAAATACGAATAATAATAGGTTAAAAAAGTGTTTAAAATTGTAAAAGTAAATGTTCTCTGAAGTAGGACATAAACCTTTGGTGAAGAATATTCAGCTCCCACATTGAGCCGTTGCTGAGCTGAATGCAAGCGCCGCAATGCTGGATGGGCATCAGTATACAGCGATTCAGAGGTGCTTATAAAGTAGCGGAATGACACGGGATATTCCAACACGAATTGAGTGAGGGTCATGCTTGACAGGTAGGGTATTCATAAAGTAATGATACCACTAATTAGCAATGCAGAACGTGATGGGATACACGGGAGTTGAGCGAGGGTTGCATCAAGTCATGTTTGGCACTAAACTCCATCTTTGATAAGCAGATGCCATCTATCAAATAAAAGTGTCCATTTCTGGAGGTTGCCATTTTTCAGAATCCCGGATAAAAGGTTAGGCACCTGAATCTGTAAACTTGGTGGGGGGGGGGTTAATTATCTGTAACATTATTGTTCTTCTGGTGGCTCCGTGGACTAGGATGAACCTGCAGATGCAGTGACAGGTAAATGTTTTCAAAGAATCTGACTGAAATAAAGTAAAATGCTTTAAGGTTTATATATTCATGCAAGTGAAGTTTGTTCAGTGGAAGTAAAATACAAAAGTCTGTAGACACCATGGTTGAAATAAAACACATTGTTGGAGAAACTCAGCTGGTCAAACTTTGGTTCTGTATCTTAATCTTTGGTATATAAAATACACTGTTTGACCAGCTGAGTTTCTCCAGCTTTGTGTTTTTACTTTGTTCAGTCTAAGTACAGTCTAGTATTTTTGTCTTTTAAACTGTTTATTCTTAATGGAGGTGTTTTATTTGGACATTTTAAGAGAAAATCTCAAGCAAATGGAAAATACACTATCCGACATCTACCAATCCCCATAGGTACTGGATATCAGGGGTTTTGCTGTCTAAAATTTGTTATGCCATGTTTGGAGTATTGTGTGGATATTGCCTGGTGATATGTTAAATCTAACATATATACTGCCCATCTCATAAAGTCGAACAAAAGCAGTTACAGTGTATTATCACAATGGCGGAAAAAATAATCAATATGTACCAAGCAAATTTGAATCAAGCAAAAACAGATAGGACCCTAACAATGATAGGGCAGTTGTGGGGTTCATTCAGGAGCAGAATGACTATGGGGAAGAAATTGTCTTTAAGCCTCCTGGTGCACAATTTCACACTCGAGCATTCTCCCCAAAGGGAGGAGGGAGAAAAGAGTGTGGCTGGGGAGTAATGGGTATTTCAGTATGTTGGCTGCTTTTCCTGGGCAGCACGAAATGGAGATTGGGAGGGAAGTTTTCATTACTTTCTCTAGAAAGTTTTCCCTACTTTCTGCAGCTTCTTCCAAACTGAGCAGAGCAGCACTGAGATGCATGCAGCAAATACACTTTTAATGGTGTATCCGTGGATGACAATGAAGGCCACAGAGATATGTAGAACTTCCTTTTTCTTTCTAAGAGGGGCATTGGTATACAAAGTGGTAGGTGCCTTGTCCACGGTGCCAGGGAGCTGGTAGTAACAGCAACGTTTAAGCATTTACATAGATGTGAATTGTCAGGGAATAGAGGCATATGAACCACGTAGAGGCAGATAGGACCATTTTAATTTGACATCACTGTTGGTGCAAACGTGGTGGGCTAAAAGAACCTGTTTCTTTTCAATGTATCTATGTGTCAGTGCTGTTCAGTTGCCTGAAGAGATAACAATTCCATATACACTGGCAGTAATTCAGCAATTTTGTTGAGGTTGTGTGAGGTACACGAAGAGCTCCATGATTGTTTGAGCCTCCTTCAACTCCAGTCAGGTACTGCAGCATTTCCATTTCCTACTCCTAAAGCTATCAAATGTCAAATGAAGTACAAAAGACCCGCCAGTGTATTAGATCTTGCTTGGTCTATGCAATATGGCCCACATGGATGCACCTCTTTATGGCAATCAGGTAACCCTCAAGAACTGTGCAAGGTGCCTGTATCACAGATGAACAGGGAGACTCAAACTTTAAAAATAAAATACAATATAGAGCCCACAGGTGACGCAACATCCACAGGAAGAGGAAGAGTCAACGTTTCAGGTCAGTGACCCTTCACCAGTTCTGGTAAATGGATGTCGACTTGAAACCTTAACTTGCTTCTCTTCCCACAAATGTTGCTGAGTATTTTCAACATTTTCTGTTTTTTGTTTTAGATTTTCCTGCAGCTGACTTCGACACATCAACATGGTCCACACCAAACCTTTCATTGGCATATAAGACAGATAATCTCTACTGTGGACATACTAGTTAGAGGAACACCACCAGAAGCCACAAAAGCAGCACTACGGGGCCCATCTGCGACTCACCTGCAAGTTGGTGAGTTGTTGCTGCTGGTGAGCAATGGTTTGCTTCACTAACACACTCTTGATGCTCTGTTCCATTGCGTACTTCTTAGCCTGGAAAAAAGAACACATGCAAATCTGAAGCATTGCTGCAACAATTCCATATTTTCCATATACTGTGCTTCCGTGCTTGCCAGATAGAGGACAAATGTGAACTACGACCTCAAGAAATTGGAACAGGACATCAAAATCTTAATTCTCATGGACAAATGTGCACGACTTGGGCTGAATGGATGACTTCCGTGCTGTCCCAAAAGAAATACTCAGTAGATTGGCCCTTTGGTCTGTCCTGCCTGAGCACAGCTGATATTTTCCCTGACGAGCAATGCCACTCCTCCCCCTTTCATCCCTCCTCGTTCTATCTCGCTTGAAGCATCTGAAGACCGGAACATCCTACCCCTCCTGCAACCAAGTTTCACCAATGGCCACCATGTGATAATCCCATGTGCCAATCCACGCTCTAAGCTCATCTGTCTTTCCCACAACACTCCTTGCACTGAAATAGATGCACCTGAAGATTTCCATCACGTACAACCCGGTGACTTCCTACCGTGCATGTAATTTTCACATCATCTTTCCCCTCCTCCTTTCCTCTATCTGCTCTGGCCCTCTGGTTTCCCTCCCCCTGCAAATCCACCAGTTTAAACCTACTGGAGCAGCACGAGCAAACCTTCCTGCAAGGATATTAGTTCCCTTCCACTTTAGATTCAAACTGTCCCTGGGAGAGAGCCCAATGATCCAGAAACCTGAAGCTCTCCCTCCATCGTCTTTAGCCACGTGTTAAGCTGCATTATCCTCCTATTTCTAACCTCACTAGCATGTGCCGCAGGCAGCAATCCTGAGATCACTACCCTGAAGGTCCTGTCCTTTAACCTAGCGCCTACTCCCTAAACTCTCCTTGCAGGACTTCCTCACTCTTCCAACCCACGTCATTGGTCCCTACATGGACCACGACATCTGGCTCCCTACCGCCCACCCGCCCCTCCTGAGAATACCGTAAACTCGATCTGAGCTATCTTAGACCTTGGCACCTTAGAGGCGACAGACCATCTGGGATATTCAATCTCCTCCACAGAACCTCTTATCTTTCCCCTAACGATGAAATCCCTTATCACTACAGCTCACCTCCTCTCCTCCCTTCCCTTCTTAGCCACAGGACCAGAATCTGGGCCAGAGACCTGATCTCCATGGCTTGTCCCCAGTAGGTCCCCCACCCCCAACAGTATCCAAAATGGTATACCTGTTATTGAGGAGAACGGCGATAGGGCAGCCATGAACTGTCTCTTTCCTTTCCCTCTCCTGACTGTCACACATTTACCCTCCTCCTGCCTCCTACGTGTAACTCCTGCCGATCACCCCCTCTGTCTCCCGAATGATCCGGAGTTCATCCATCTCCAGCAACAGTCCCTTAACTGGGCTTGTCAGGAGCTGAAGCTGATGCACTTCTCGCAGATGAAGCCGTCAGGGTTACTGCTGGCTTTCCTGTCGACCCACATCTTGCAAGAGGTGCATTCCCCTGCCTTGGCTGCCATTCCCAGTGTCTAGGACAAGATGAACAAAATATTGATCTGTGCTGACCTACCGAACCCTAATGTTCCTCATTATAGGGAGGCCCTTTCTGACTTCAACTACTCCTCACATCTTACCTGTTCCTGCCGAAGCCCGTTCAGCCAAAGCCTTTCCACTCTGACTCAGCCCTCTCCGACAATGACCACTCCCCCTCCCCCCCCCCCCCCCACCGCCTTGTCTTCAACTGTTGGAACCCGATTGCCCTCGATGAATGTGTGGCTGATGCAGGGGTTCAGATTTGTGGATCATTGGGATCTATTCTGGGGAAGGCATGTCCTGTACAAAGGGATGTACCTGAACTGGATAGGGATCAATATCCAGGCAAGCAGGGTTGTCAGAACTAATAGAGAGAGTTCAAACCAGTTTGGAGGTAGATGGGAACCAGAAGGTGAGGGTAGAGAATGGAGCAAAAAGTGGAAAGGATGATGTAATGTGCAGTGGGTTTGTGGGGAAGGACAGGCAGAGGAGAAAGCATAAATGTTGTCAGTTGGAGGGTTAGAAATGTGTCTATTTCAACGCAATGTGTATTGAGAATAAAGGAGATGAATTTAGAATGACAATGTTGTGGACAATACACAGACTTGGCTGTAGGATGGAATTGGCTAATGCAGGTACCAAGGATTAGATGTTTTAAAAGGGATAGGATGGGAAGTACAAGGCGGGGGGGGATGGGAGTGTGATAGTATTACAGCTGCAGAAAGCTGCAGAGGCAGAGTCCATTGAGTCAGTGTGGGAGGAAGTCAGAAAAAGGAAAGGTGCAATCACTTTACTCCAAATAGTCGAGTAGACCCCAAAAAACCCTCATGGCCCAGAGGAAGATTATGGAATGGTGCAGAAATTACAGGATTGTTGTTAAGGAAGACTTCAACTTCCCATACATTGACTGACACCTCCTGACTGCAAGAAGAATAGATGGGGCAGAGTTTGACAGGTGTGCCCAAGAAGGATTCCTGACACAGTATGTGGAACAGCCCATGAAAGGAGAGGGCATTCTGGTTGTAGTCCTGGGCAAAAAACCTGGAGAGGTGGAGAAACTCTCGATGAGGGAGCATTTCGGTGAGTGACCACAACTCCCTGAGCTTTAACATAGCTATGGACAAGGATAAAAGCAGAAAAAATGGAAAAAGTTTAATTGGGAAAGAGCCAAATATGAAAGATGAATAGGGGAGAGTAATTTGGGAACTGATAGAGAAGTAATATGGAGGACGTTTAGGGACCACTTGCATGGAATTCTGGAGAGATTTATCCCACTGACACAGGGAAAAGATGGTAGGAAAAGGGAACTGTGGTTGACAAAATAAGGTGAGGCTTCCAGTTAAGAGGCAGAAGGAAGCAGACATTAGATTTCGGAAGCAAAAAAACAGGAAGGGCTCATGAAAGAGCCCACTGCTCTACTCATTCTACACCCATGAATGACTGTGGCCAGGCACAATTCCAATGCCATCTAGAAGTTTGCCGATGACACTACAGTTGTTAGCAAAATCACAAACAGCACTGAGGAAGCATCCAGGAGAGAGATCGATCAGCTTGATGAACTGCATAACGACAACGTCAGCAAAACCAAGGAGATGATTGTGTACTTTAGGTAGAAGACAGATTAATATGACCCAGTCCTCATCAAAGGCTCAGTATTCCTCGCAGAGGGTCAAGAACTTCAAATTCCTTCAACATCTCTGAGGATCTGTCCTGTAGCCTCTATGTTGATGCAATCACGAAGAAGGCTCGCCAGCAGCTATACCTTGTGAGATGTCTGAGGAGATTCACTGACGACTCTCGTAAATTTCTACAGGTGTACAGTGGAGAACATTCTGGTTGGTATGGAGGTGCCAACTCTCAGGACAAGAAAATGCAGCACCTCATGGACACGGTGGAGCACGGTTTGGATTTTCTATTCATTTATTTAAAGTAGTAACCAGCTGCTGCCACCGGGAACACATGACATACCTGTATATTCTCTGCTGCCATCTCGATGATTTTGGACTCACAAAAAAAACCGGGAAAGTGTCAATTTGGGTTGTCAACTATAGATTTTCTAGGACTTTCTATCAACTGCCACTACACTCTAAGGTGGAAGTCATCTGACAATTCACATAGTTAAAAGACTACAGGAATTGTCACTGGTTTGTTCCATTTACAGCCTGGATCCCACAACCTCCTTTCTCCCTGATGTCCACAAAATCCAAAGAGTTCGAGTGGTCAGATAAGACAATGAAGGCTTTCATTGAAAACAAAAATGCCCTGCCCAAAGCTACGCTCCTGGTCCACCCACGAGTAGACGTCCCTAAGGCCCTCCGAAGTGGCAGGTGACATTCTGGAGCAGTTGGTTGATGGCCAATGAGAGCCACTAGCCTTTTTCAGCCAGCACTTGCGACCTCCCCCCACCCCCCCCCTCCCCAGGGAGATGGAATACAGAGCATTTGACAGGGAGTTGCTGGCGCCGTACCTGGCAATCCTGCATTTTCAGTATTTTCTCGAGGGTAGGGAGTTTACAATCTTCACTGACCACAAGGGGCAGGGTTGTTTGAGTCACGGGTTTTGGTTTTAAATAAAGGAGTTTGTACTGAGAGATCGCTGGACTCGACTCATTTCTTTCACATTTCTTGCTGAACACAACCAACCTCCATTGCTCATTGTAGCACACCACCTTACACTCAGGAAACTGGTGCAGAATCATGGGAAGTCAGGAAAACAAGCAGTGAGGTCATGTAACCTACACAAATTAAAGAGGAGGAAGTGCTTGCTGTCTTAAAGCAAATAAGGGTCAATAAATCTCTAGAATCTGTCAAGATATTCCCTCAGACCTTCAGGGAGGCTGGTGTAGAAATTGCAGGGACTTTAGCAGAAATATTTAAAATGTCCTTAGCCACGGGTGAGGTGACGGAGGATTGGAGGGGAGCTCACTTTGTTACATTGTTTTAAAAAGTATCCAAAATTAACCTTGGAAATTATAGGCCGGTGAGACTGACGTCAGTAGTAGTAAATTATTGAGAGATGTTTCAGGAGATGGGATATACAATTATTTGAATAGCCAGGAACTGATTAGGGATAGGGATTGTGCATGGTACGAAGTGTTTAAACAATCTTGTAGAGTTTTTTGAGGAGGTTCCCAGAAAAGTTGATGAAGGAAAGCTTGTGGATGTTGTCTACATGGACTTTAGTAAGGCCTTTGACAAGGTCTCACATGGGAGGTTAGTCAGGAAGGTTCAGATGCTAGATATTCCTGGTGATGTAGTGAAATGGATTCAACAATGGCTGGATGGGAGAAGCCAGAGATTAGTGGAGGATGAAGCTTCTCAGACTGGAGGCCTGTGACTAGTGGTGTGCCTCATGATCCATGCTGGGAACATTGTTATTTGCCATCTATAGCAATGATCTGGATGAAAATGTGGTAAATTGGATCAGCGAGTATGCAGATGACATTTAGATTGGAGGTATTGTAGTCAGCGAAGAAGGTTTTCAAAGCTTGCCGAGGGATCTGGACCAGTTGGAAAAACAGGTTGAAAAATGACAATGGAATTTAATGTAGACAAGTGTGAGGTGTTGCATTTTGGAAGGACAAACGTGGCAAATGGTAAGGTACTGAGTGTAAAGGTTAAAACCTTGGTTTTTTTTGTAATTCTTTATTTATTGCACTATGGACCATATCAACCAATATATTTACAGATGCATCTCTTTAAATATTCACAGTCACATTTTCTCTTTTTTTCCCCCCTCCAAATACAGTAAATATTGAACATATAAAATACAATAAAAAATTATCTTTATACAAAAGGAATACAAACAAAAAGACGCACCATCTACTTATTCACATTAAATCTGATGGTATTTATCTTCTTATCATTTTAGGTGGTGGTGGTCCAAGGCCTGCTCTTTTTGTTATGTTCCAGATATGGTTCCCAAGTTTTTTCAATCATGGTAAGTTTGTCTTTTAAATTATATGTGATTTCTTTTCTCCAATGGAATACACTTAAACTTGGTTATATATTCCCTTAATGTTTATAGTCCTATAGTCCAACGTGGCCATCTTATATCTTTATTTTCACTTCTTTTCTGCCTCTTCACCTCCATCCCTTTTTTCCATTACTGCTTTATTAAGTTTTACTTTTTAATCTCAGTACATGACAACGCACTTAAGACATGAAATACCCCAACAATTCCCACAAGCAATAACCCTTTAACCCCAAATGAACCTCCCCTCCTTGGATTGCCTCCTGTCCCTTGACGGTAACCACAACTCCCCGTTTCATTCAGTTTGCGAACTTACTCATAAGCATCAACCGATTTCACAGTGACCATTATTCTCCCTCCCCAGTCCCCCCCACCCCAGAACACTATTTTTCTCTACTTATAACAAAGCTCTCTCTTTTTTTCCTTCTTCCCTTTCTCTTGTCCATCTTTATATATACTTTATATTTTTACATATTTTTGTATATTTTCTTGCCAGTAATCCCTCTTGTCACTCCTCCTCCTCTCTTGTAAAAGTTCAGTAAATACATGCGTCCGAGAACAGTCTATTCCGTTCCCCAGGAATGAATACTTTGAGTACTGTTGGATGTCTTAATAAGAATGTTTTCGCTGTGTTGAATTCCTTCCTCTTCTTTAAAAGTTCAAAGCTTATGTCCAAGTAAAAAAAATATTTTTTGTCCCTTTTATTCCAACGGCTTATTGTCTTCTCTAACCTTCTTTCTTGCCTGCTCCAGTATGTTCTCTCTTGTCGTCTATCTTAGAAGTTTTACCAATATGGATCTCGGCTTTTGATGTGGTGGCGGTTTCGTTGCTAATGCTCTATGTGCCCTTTCGATTTCTATTTCTTCATGTGAATCTGTCGTTCCCAGCACCTTCAGGATCCATCCTTTTATAAATTCCTTCAAATTTGACCCTTCTTTGCCTTCAGGCAACTGTAGATTTCCAATACGTCAATTTTTTGTGACAATAAATCTTTTGTCTCTTTTTTTTCCACTCTCTTCTAACTTCCCTTTTAAATCATTTATCTCCATTTCTAAAGCAGCTTCTCGTTCCTCCACATTTTCTACTCTTTTCCCTATTTCAGTCATGACCAACTCTAAGCTTTGCATTGTCTTCTGCCTTTTCATTTTTCTCTTGATTCTAATAATAGCCATTCTTTTAATGATCTCATCTATTCTTCGAAAAAGGCTTTATCTAAACTTTGTCCTTCTATTTTACCTTCTTCTTCCCTTTGAAATTCTTGGTCTTCCTCCTCCTCTTCTTTGGTGTCTGTGTCTGTATCTATGTGTCACCTTCTTCTCTTCTCTGTATCTTCATCCTCCTCTGGTGAGATGCTTCTGTATCCTTGCTGAGCCCCCTGCCGCAGGTTGGCCCCCTACCACAGGTCGTCCCCCTGTTGGTCGCCCCGTTGCCGCTCACCCTCTGCCAGCCCTTCATTCTCTTTCTCACCACTCTTCTTCTTTCTGGTTTACTTCCCCCAGCCGAACGCCCCGATACTGGGCGTCTCTCAGCTGGCTGCTCCTCAGCTGAGTCCCCCTCCCGTCGGCGTTAATCTTTTCTTTTACTTGCGCACTGCACACGCACAACTCTTCGCGCAGGCGCAGTTGCACACCTCTTCTTGGCTCATTTTTGGAGTCCGCCGGTCGGAAGGACACCGCTCCTCTGGGGACTCACCAACACCAGAGATCAGCCGCTCCTCTCCACGGTGGCTCTCTGCTCCGATGTGCAGGTAAGGCCTTTTTTCTTCTCCAGTGATTTTCCTTCTTCCCTTTTCTCTGTTATTCTTACCTTTCCTCTTTTGAGTGCCATCTTCTGTCTCTTCTTGTAAATTTATCTTTCTCTTCCTGTATTTTATGTTTATTGAGCTCTGCTTTTTCACACTTTTTGTTCCTTTTCTCTGGAGAGGGCTGTTTCCACCCAACCAGCCACTACCTCATCACGTGACCCCCTAACCTTGTGTTTTTAACTCTTAGTTAATTTTGTCCCTGTCTATTTAAGAGAACTATTGTTTGTAGTGTTATAGAAACATAGAAGATAGGAGCAGGAATAGGTCATTCGACCCTTCGAGCCTGCTCCGCCATTCAACGAGATCAAGGCTGATCTTAAAGTTCAGTACCCCGTCCCCGCCTTCTCTCCGTAACCTTTAATACCCCTATACTGAAGAAATAGATCTAATTCCCTCTTAAATATATTTAATGAACCTGCCTCTACTGCCCTCTGTGGCAATGAATTTCACAGATTCACCACCCTCTGGGTATAGTAATTCCTCCTCATCTCGGTCCTAAATGGTTTGCCTATTATCCTCAAACCATGGCCCCGGGTTCTGGACTCTCCCACCATTGGAAACATCCCATCTGCAACCATTCTGTCCAGTCCTGCCAGAATTTTATAGGTCTCTATGAGATCCCCTCTCAATCTTCTAAACTCCAGCGAGTACAATCCCAATTTGCGCAATCTTTCCTCATCAGTCATTCCTGCCATTCCAGGTATCAGCCTGGTGAATCGCCTCTGCACTCCCTCCATTGCAAGAACATCCTTCCTTAGATAAGGTGACCAAAACTGCACACAATACTCCAGGTGGGGTCTCACCAAGGCCCTGTACAGCTGCAGTAAGGTATCCTTGTTCCTAGACTCAAACCCTCTTGATATGAAGGCCAACATACCATTTGCCTTTTTAACCGCCTGCTGTACCTGCATGCTCACCTTCAGAGACTGGTGCCCAAGTACCCCTAGGTCTCTCTGCACTTCCCCATCTCTTAATCTATTGCCATTCAAATAGTAATCTGCCCTCCGGTTTGTATTACCAAAGTGGATAACCTCACATTGATCCACATTGTAGTGTATTTGCCATGTATCTGCCGAGTCCCTCAATTTGTCCAAATCACACTGAAGCTTCCTGACCCCCTCTTCCGTGCACACAACCCCTCCTAGCTTAGTGTCATCTGCAAATTTGGAGATATTCCATCCAATCCCCTCATCCAGATCATTAATGTAAATTGTGAACAGCTGGGGTCCCAGTACAGATCCCTGTGGCACCCCACTGGTCACCGCCTGCCACTCAAAAAACGAGCCATTTATCCCAACTCTCTGTCTTCTACCTGCCAGCCAGTTCTCAATCCACATCAATACTTTGCCCCAATCCCATGAGCCTTGATTTTGGAAGCCAGTCGTTTATGTGGGACCTCATCAAAGGCCTTTTGGAAGTCCAGGTACACCACATCCACTGGCTCTCCCCCATCTATTTTACCTGTCACCATCTCAAAGAATTCCAATAGATTTGTCAAGCATGATTTACCTTTTGTAAATCCATGTTGACTCCGTCCGATCCCTTCTCTGCTAGTCATATGCTCCGCTATTACATCCATAATAATGGATTCCATCATTTTGCCCACTACTGATGTAAGGCTCACCGGCCGATAATTCCCCACTTTTTCTCTACCCCCCTTTTTAAATAGTGGGGTAACATTAGCTACCCTCCAATCCATGGGTACTGATCCTGAGTCTATCGAGATCTGGATAATAATTCTTAAAGCATCTGCTATCTGAATGGCCACTTCTTTAAGTACCCTAGGATGTAGATTATCAGGCCCTTGGGATTTATCTGCCTTCAATCCCATCAATTTCCCCAAGACCATGTCCTTAGAGATGCTGATTTCTTTCAGTTCCTCCCTTGCATTAGTCTCTATGTTTCCCAACATCCTTGGGAGGTTATTTGTATCCTCTCTTGTAAAAACGGAACTAAAGTAAGAATTTAATTGGTCTGCCATTTCCTTATTCCCCATTATATATTCCCCTGATTCCGACTGCAAAGGACCTACTCTGGATTTCACCAATCTTTTCCTCTTGACATATTTATAAAAGCTTTTGCAGTCGGTTTTTATATTTGCCGCAAGCTTACTTTCGTTATTTATTTTTGCCCTCTTGATTAATCCTTTTGTCCTCCTTTGGTGCATCTTGAACTGTTCCCAGTCTTCGGTTGCGGTGCTTTTTTTGGCCAATTGATATGCTCTCTCTTTGGACCTAATGCTGTCTCTAATTTCCCTTGTTATCCACGATTGAGTCACCTTTTTTGGTTTATTTTTATGCCAAATCGGTATAAACGATTTTTGCAATTTCTCCATTAGATCTGTGAATGCTTTCCATTGTCTATCCACAGTCAACTCCCCCATAAACACCACCCAATCAATCTTACTCAACTCCTGTCTCATACCTTCATAATTCCCTTTATTTAAATTCAGGACCTTAGTCTCTCTCTCCATCACTCTCCATGTCGAGTGAGAATTCGATCATATTGTGATTCCTCCTACCCAAAGGGCCTCGCACAAGATTGTTATTAGCCCCTTTTCATTGCATAATACCCAATCTAAAATGGCCTGCTCCCGAGTTGGTTCCTCGACATATTGGTCTAGATAACCGTCCCGTAAACATTCAAGGAATTCCTCCTCCTCTGTATTTTTACCAAATTGACTAGTCCAATCTATATGCAAATTAAAGTCTCCCATGATAACAGCTGTTCCCTTATTGCACGCTTTTCTCATTTCTCTTTTAATGCCTTCCCTCACCTCTACACTACTATTTGGAGGCCTATATACCACCCCCACTAACGTTTTCCGTCCCTTGCTATTCCTCAGTTCTACCCATATAGATTCCGCATCTTCCGAGCTGATATCCTTTCTGTCAATCGTGTCGGTCCCTTCTCTCACCTTCAATACTACCCCACCCCCTTTTCTTTCTTGCCGATCCCTCCTAAATATCGTATACCCTGGGATGTTAAGTTCCCAGGCTTGCCCACCCTGCAGCCATGTTTCTGTAATCCCAATCAAATCATATTTGTTTATCTCAATTTTCACAGCTAATTCATCTACCTTGTTCCGTCCGAATGCTTCTTGCATTAACATATAAAGCCTTCAGATTTGCTTTTTTCACCCTCCTTGCTCTTTCTGATTTTTTAACTTTCGCTGCCTAACCTAACTTTTCCTGTTTTATCTTTTCTGTCCTTTGCCCTATCATACAGGTTCCCACCCCCCTACCAAATTAGTTTAAACCGCACCCGACGGCTGTACCAAACCTAGCTGCCAATATATTGACCCCTTTTGGGTTTAGATGTAACCCATCCTTCTTGTAGAGGTCATGCCTTCCTCAAAAGAGATCCCAATGATCAAAGAAGCCAAAACCCTGTCCTTTACACCAGCCCCATAGCCACACATTCATTTGTCTTAACCTTCCATTTTTGTCCTCAGTTGCATTTGGCACAGGTAGCAAACCAGAGATCACCACCCTGGCTGTCCTATTTCTTAGTTTCTGTCCTAGCTCTCTGTAATCCTTTTTCAGTACTTCCTCCTTCTTTTTATCTATCTCATTGGTACCCACATGTACCAAGACATCAGGCTGTTCGCCTTCCCCTTTTAGAATACCCTGGACCCGATTTGAGATATCGCGCACCCTTGCACCAGGGAGGCAGCACACCATGCGGGCATACCTATCTGGCTCACAGAATCTCCTGTCTGTATTTCTGACAATGGAGTCCCCAAGGACCACTGCATTCCTCTTTACCTTTTGGTCCACCATGCCAGGCTCAGTGCCAGCGACCTGGTCACTGCTGCCAGCTTCTGTCAGGTCATCTCCCTCAACAGCATCCAACAAAATATACCTGTTATATACTGAGAGGGATATTCACAGGTGTGCTCTCCATTTTCCTGGTATTTTTCTTCCCTCCCCTGACAGTTACCCACTTACCTGACACATCTGGTCTTGGGGTAACTATGTCCCTGAAAGTTGAATCTATCAACTCCTCACTCTCCCTTACCAGCCGTAGGTCCTCAAGTTGCAGCTCCAGTTCCCCAACTCGGTCCTTCAGGAAGTGCATCTCGGTGCACCTGACGCAGATGTGGCTATTTGGGAGGGTGGGACTCACCCATGGTTCCCACATCTGACATCCAGTACAAAGCACTAACCCCATAGGCATGACTGAGCTAAAATAATGCCACTTACCCTTCTCCTCGCCTGCTTTTGCCTAAGCCTGTTGAGCCAAAGGCTGGAAGTCCCACTCCTTCATAATGACTATGATGTAATAAGTCGTAACATCCACCCAGACTAACAGCTTGCTCATGATTCAACTAGATATGAAGGAAGCGTGAGCATGAGAAATTTTTCTTTGAATTTTCTGTATCTGACCTTTTTTGTACCTCTTTAAATACTGTTATGTATCTCGTTAAAGCTTGAGTATCTCTACATACATTTTATATTTTCATTATACAATAAATACTTTGTTATTAATCGTTATACAAGTCTTAACACGGTGCTATGCAAAATGTTTATCCGTTTAATCAACGAATTAAAGCTACATAAAATAACAGCCACAGAGTTTGATTTGTTGGATTAAAGAGATCGAAATTCGGAATATCATAGCTCATGCTGTTGGAAGATGATACTTTGAAATTAGGATGTATTAGAATAAGGAATATATTTTGATTCAAAGAAAAATTTAATTTAACTTTGTTTGGAGCGAAATGCTGAAGATAGAGGCTCAATGAGCAGAATCTGAAAGTTCAGATGGGAATCCTGGTTATGAACACTGGAAGATCACCAAAGTCTTCAAAGGCATCTGGACCAAGTACAGCTTCACGTGCTTCAAGCATATCATCTCTGCATGCTAAGGTGTAAGCAGACTTGGCTACTGTCTGTGCACAACAGTAGTTGGAGAAAAGATGTACTTTAGAGGAATAGCAAAAACAAAATAGATTACTGAATAGAGAAAAGACTAGAGCTCGAGGAACCACATGGTATGAAAATGGCCAAAGTGAAACCATTAGCTCAGGCTTCTGCAAGATTTGTCACTGAAAATGACATCCCCAAAGGGCTAGCACCTCACCTTCCAGCAGAGCCGTGGGTAATGAAGCCACAAGAAACAAATATACTCGAGCAAGGAGCCCCGGGTATCACTGCAGTGCTCAAATGACAATGACCAATCCTATGGAAAGAACTAGTGACCTTCAATCTCTCCAGAGCGCACAATACAAGGATCTCCCCGAAAGGAGAGTATTTCAAAAAAGTCCAACCATGCAAGTTGATCATACTCAACCACTGATGTCTCTTCATGTTGGAAAACTAGCTACAACTCAAGGATCTCCACCAATGCCATCACTTACAACTCAAGGTCCTACACCTATAGCACCCCAGTTCAAGAACAGTTTTCTCCATTCACCTTAAGACAACCGGTCGCAAGCCATGGTGGATAAGACAATATCACTCCTAGCAAAAGAAAATAAAAGCTCTGCTATGTTAGCACAGCAACAAGGTTCATACGGTTTACCTCAGAAGGAAATTTCAGTTGTTCATGTAATCTTTTGAACATCCCATTGAAAGTAATACTAAAAATGCCAAAGATCGTCTGTATTACCTGGAACAGTATACTGAAGGACAGGTGAAGGAGTTACTCCAAAGTTGCCAATATATGAATCCAGAACAAGGTTTTAAAAGGGCAAAAGAATGATTGCATTCTGGCAGATGTAAGTTTTGGACATATGCCATCCTGTCCAAATAGGATGAATAACAAGACCACACCTCAGGTTTCAGCCAGAGAAGAGCAAAAAAAATTAATTGACCTGCTGGAAGGCTTGATATTGACAAACAACAGGTGACCTGGCATCTTGACATCTGGAGTAGGTAGTTTAGGCCAGAGCTTCTCCAGACCTAATGGTGCTGCTGAGTCACTATGCCTCGTGGCTGTAGTGTCCAACTATCATGAGTTTGGAGGTGCGAGTGCTGGTTCTGCCCACTACCCCCCCCCCCCCCGCCCCCGCGTACCACGACAGCATAGTCATTGTTGAGATGAGCATAAGATCGCAGGAGGCCACGTGGACAAGATTATTCCTAGTCAGTAATAAAATCAGAGGGGACAAAGGCTTTACAAGCAGATGCACTTTCTGAGAGGATGAAAAACGCAATGGGAAGTCGTGTATATTTGCTAATTTGTCAATTATTGTAAACACATTTCCTTATAAGCTGAAGGATTTATGGAGAACCTAAAGTTGCAGAGCTGAGGATGCTTCCGGAAGGGACGCCACTTTTGAGGATGTTGTACAATTTTTGGAATGGCATGAGCATGTTATTACTGTACCAGTATTTGGAACTATTAAAGATACTTCAACAGTTCCTAAAGATGGGCTATTTGGGGGAGGAGTCACGTGATGGAGTAGTGGCCGGACGGTGAACTCCAGCCCTCTCCAGAAAAGTCGGGAAAAACAAGAGAAAATACAAAGGCACAGAAATACAAGTTAAAGAAAAGTGAGTATAAAGGTGGAAAGAAGATGGAGACAAAAGGAGAAAAATCAAAATCAACGGAAAGAAGAGAGGAAGAGAAGACAACGGAGGAAAAAGGTGAAGGCCTTACCTGTCCGAAGAGGCCCGCTGTGGAGAGAAGACCCCACTACCTCAGGTCGGTAGAAAGAGAACTACAACAATGGCTCACAGAGCCGAGTAAAAGTGCGCAACCGCGCATGCGCGACTCCTCGCGCATGCGCTATGCGCATGAAAAAAAACACACCGACGGGAGGGGGGACCAGCTGGGGAGTCGATCTCCACAGCCGGCAACGACAGCTGCAGAACACCTGCAGCAAGAAGAGACCACAGAAGACAATGGAAACAAGAAAGAAGAGGAGGAAAGGGCAGCAAAGAAACAACAGATGGCCAACCCAGAGGAAGAAGAAGAGGAAGAGTACAGTGAAATAGATGAAGGGAAAGGCAAGGTAAAGGATATACTTGCTCTTGTTAGAGGATACATGGAGTCATTTAAAGAATGGCAAACACAGGAATTCAATGATTTAAGAAGAAGAATAAACAACACAGAAAAGAAAATAAATAAAATGGATATGACCTTAACAGAAATGGGGAAAAAAATGGACAAGATGGAAGAACGGGCAATAGCAGCAGAAATGGAGGTAGAAGACTTAAAAAAGAAATTGGAGAAATCTAATAAAAAAACTAAAGAGACACAAGAACTACTAGCTCAAAAAATAGATATAATGGAAAATTATAACAGAAGAAATAACATAAAGATAGTGGGCCTTAAGGAAGATGTAGAAGGCAAGAATATGAGGGAGTTTATAAAAGAATGGATCCCTAAGGCCCTAGGATGTCCAGAACTACAGCAAGAAATGGAAATAGAAAGGGCACATAGAGCATTGGCCCCTAAACCACAACCACAACAAAAACCAAGATCTATTGTAGTAAAATTCCTAAGATATACTACAAGAGAAAAGGTACTGGAGAAGACAATGGAAAAAGTAAGAGAGGGCAACAAACCACTGGAGTATAAAGGGCAAAAAATCTTCATTTATCCAGATATAAGCTTTGAACTCCTAAAGAAGAGAAAAGAGTTCAATGCAGCAAAAGCGATTTTATGGAAGAAAGGATATAAATTTACACTGAAGCATCCTGCGGTATTGAAAATATTTATTCCAGGACAACAAAACAGACTATTCTCGGATCCAGAAGAAGCACGAAAATTTGCAGAACAATTACAAAAATAGACTGAGGGATGAAGACGGGTAATGAGAGCAAAAATTATCACGATTGATATGTATGTGGGTAAAGACAAAAATAGACTGAGGGATGAAGACGGGTAAGGAGGGTAAAAATGACCACGATTGATATGTATGCGGGTAAAGAGGTATAAGAGTGAATAGAGACAATGGGCATATGTGAAAGTATCTGTAATTAGAGGAAAACATAGAGAGTATAGACAAGAATTAATAAGGGAAGGTAATGGAATAGAGAGAATAAGGAGGGAATTAAAAGAGTGACCTTTGTGACATATAAAAAGCGAAATCTTTTCTGGGGGGGGCTGGGTGAGGGAAAAGAGCGGTCACTGCAAAATCAGTTGACGCTTGCGAGTGGATTCGCAAATCCAAATGGAGAGGGGAGATGTGGTTGCCCGACAAGGGATAAAGGACAACTCAGGAGGGGAAGGGGAGATTGGGGATAAAGAAGATAGAAATAGGAGAATAAGGAAAATGTTGGATGTTGTAGGAATGTTGTCTGGTAAAGAGTTGAAAATAAGAAAACAGAAATGGAAAAGGAGGAAAGGTAATGATGGAAAAACGGAAAGAGAAGATAAACAAAATATAAAATGGCTACGCTGAACTATATGACTCTAAATATTAATGGAATACATAACCAAATTAAAAGGAAGAAACTACTAAATTTACTGAAAAAGGAAAAAATAGATATAGCATTTGTCCAAGAAACACACTTAACTGAATTGGAGCACAAGAAATTAAAGAGAGATTGGGTAGGACATGTAACAGCAGCATCGTATAATTCAAAAGCAAGAGGAGTGGCTATATTAATTAGCAAAAATGTGCCATTTAAAATAGAAGAGGAAATAATAGATCCAGCAGGGAGATATGTTATGATAAAATGTCAGATATATTCAGAGCTTTGGAATCTACTTAATATATATTCACCTAACGAAGAAGATCAAAAGTTTATGCAAGATATCTTTTTGAAGGTAGCTAATACGCAAGGGAACATACTAATAGGAGGGGATTTCAATCTGAATTTGGATCCAAATATGGATAAAACGGGGAAAAAAATTAACAGGAAGAACAAAGTAACCAAATTTATAATTAAATCAATGCAAGAAATGAAACTTGTGGACATATGGAGGAAACAAAACCCAAAAGAAAAGGAATACTCATACTACTCGACTAGACATAAAACATACTCAAGGATAGACCTATTCCTGTTATCAGCCCACATTCAAGGGAGAGTTAGGAAAACGGAATATAAAGCTACACTATTATCGGATCACTCACCCCTGTTATTGGCAATAGAGCTAGAGGACATCCCTCCAAGAATGTATAGATGGAGATTAAACCCCATGCTACTTAAAAGACAGGATTTTAGAGAATTTATTGAAAAACAATTAAAAATGTACTTTGAAGTAAATACGGAATCAGTGGAAGATAAGTTTATACTATGGGACGCAATGAAAGCATTCATTAGAGGGCAAATAATAAGTTATGCAACCAAGATGAAGAAGGACTATAATCAGGAAACAGAGCAGTTGGAAAGGGAAATAATAAACATAGAAAAAAAATCAGCAATAAAGGAAGATACAACCAAAAGAAGAGAATTGGCGGATAAAAAAATAAAATATGAAACATTACAAACATATAAGGTGGAGAAGAATATAATGAAGACAAAACAGAAATATTATGAACTAGGGGAAAAAACACAAAAAATCCTAGCATGGCAGCTTAAGACAGAGCAAACTAAGAAAATGGTATTGGCAACAAGGAAAAAAGACAAACAAATTACATATAATCCAAAAGAAATTAAGGAAAACTTCAGAGAATTCTATGAACAATTATACCGAACCGAAAACGAAGGGAAAGAAGGGAAAATAGATGAATTTTTGACTAAAATTGAACTACCAAAACTACAAATAGAGGAACAAAATAAATTAACAGAACCATTTGGAACAGTAGAAATACAAGAGATAATAAAAAATTTACCAAATAATAAGACACCAGGAGAGGATGGACTCCCAATAGAATTCTACAAAACATTTAAAGACCTAATAATACCGCCCCTCCTGGATGTAATCAACCAGATTGATGAGACACAAAACTTACCAGATTCATGTAAAACAGCAATAATTACAGTGATACTAAAACAAGGGAAAGATCCACTCTCACCAGCGTCATATAGACCAATATCTCTGCTAAACACAGATTATAAGATAATAGCTAAACTATTAGCGAACAGATTAGCAGAGCATGTACCGAAAATGGTAAATTTAGACCAAACTGGATTTATCAAAAAAAGACGCACAACAGACAATATTTGTAAATTTATTAACTTAATTCATGCAGTAGAAGGAAATAAAGCACCGGCAGTAGCAGTTGCTTTAGACGCAGAGAAGGCCTTCGACAGAGTAGAATGGAATTACTTGTTCAAAGTATTGCAAAAATTCAGTTTACCGGAGAAGTTTATTAATTGGATTAAAGCATTATATAAGGGACCGTTAGCGAAAGTGACAGTAAATGGACATGTATCAAAGCAATTTAACTTAAGCAGGTCAACGCGGCAGGGATGCCCACTATCACCATTATTGTTTGCGCTAGCTATAGAACCACTAGCAGAATCGATAAGAAGAGATAATAATATAAAAGGAATAAAAATAAAAGACAGGGAATATAAAATCAGTCTGTTTGCGGATGATGTGATAGTGTACTTAACAGAACCAGAACTATCAATAAAAGAACTATATAAGAAATTGAAGGAATATGGAGAAGTGTCGGGATACAAGATAAACGTAAATAAAAGTGAAGCAATGCCTATGAATAACGCGGATTTCTCAAAATTTAAGGAGGAATCCCCATTCAGATGGCAAACGCAGGCAATAAGATACCTAGGTGTGCAAATAAACAAAAATCTAGGCCAATTATATAAACTCAATTACAATCCACTAATGAAAAAAATTACAGGACGATTTAGAGCATTGGAAAGAGCTACCACTAACACTGATAGGAAGGATAAACTGTATTAAAATGAACATTTTTCCAAGGATACTATACTTATTTCAGGCATTGCCAATACAACTGACAGAAAAATTCTTCAAAGAGTTAAAGAAAATAATAAGGAGATTTTTATGGAGAGGGGGGAAACCGAGGATAGCACTAGATAAATTAACAGAATGGTATAAACAAGGAGGCTTACAATTGCCAAACTTCAAAAATTATTATAGAGCCGCACAATTAAGGTACCTATCAGATTTTTATCAAACAAGGGAAAAACCAGACTGGACGAGACTAGAATTAGATAAAATAGGGGAAAAGATACCTGAACACATATTATATAAATGGGACGAAAAATTGGTACAACATAGAACTTCTCCAGTATTACACCATCTCCTCAATATATGGAAGAAGATTCATGTAGAAAGAAATAAAATAAATTACCAAATACCAAAACTAATATTGACGCAAAATAAGCTACTCCCTTTTACAATAGACAACCTTGCCTTTAGAAAATGGGAAAAAAAAGGGATTAAAAGAATAGAAAATTGTTTTTCAGGAAGTAGATTCTTATCCTTTGAACTAATGAGAGATAAGTACAATATAACTGGAGATACAGCGCTGGCATATTACCAACTGAGATCCTACTTGAAAGATAAATTAGGAAGCAACTTGAGTTTACCAGAGGGAAGTAACCTTGATTATGTGATTACAAATACAATGTTAATCAAAAGATTTATAAAAAATATGTATATTAAACTGCAAGAAAAGGAAAATGAGGAAACAAATGGTAAAACTAAACAAAAATGGGAACAAGATTTAAATATAAAGATAAAAAAGGAAACATGGGAGAAGTTATGCTCTGGAACAATGAGAAATACAATAAATACGAGGCTGCGTATGATACAATATAATTGGTTACACAGACTATACATTGCACCGCAAAAGTTAAATAAATGGGACCCAACAGTATCTGATAGATGTTTTCGATGTAAAAAAGAAAGGGGAACAACAATTCATGCAATCTGGACATGTGAGAGAGTAGAAAAATTTTGGGATGATCTCAATCAGATATTAAATAAAATAACAGAAAACAATATACCAAAGAATCCAGAGATCTTTCTCCTAAGTAACATAAAAAATAAAGAATTTGGAATTGACTTGGAGGATGCACAAAAAAGATTTGTTAAGATAGCCCTAGCTGTAGCAAAAAAATGTATTATGTCAACCTGGAAATTGGAAGATAATTTGAAAATACAACAATGGTATATAGAAATGAATAAATGTATTCCATTAGAAAAAATAACATATAGTTTAAGAAATAATATTGAAATATTCGAACAAGTATGGGAGCCTTACATTAAATACAATAGCGAAAACCTACCGGGAACAAACATTACCTAAGTTGATGGAAGGAGAAGAAAAGAAAAGAATGGACTCAGTAGAATTTCTGGTGTATTTTTGTTGAATGACAACATTGTCTGACTGAATTAATGCAACCTAGATTGTATACCTAAAATGGATGAGAGGGGGGGGGGGTGGGGGGGTGGCTTGGGAGGAGGGAGGGGGGAGGGAGAAAAAGTCACTGTAAATGTGTGGAAAAGAAAAAGTGTATATCATGGCTATTGTGATTTATGGTGTGAAAAATAAAAAAATTTAAAAAAAACAGTTCCTAAAGATGGGGAGGAGTCACGTGATGGGAGTAGTGGCCAGTAGGTAATACCACCCCTCTCCAGAAAAGAAGAAAAGACAAAAGTTCAATAAATACAAAATATAAGAAATAAAAGATAAAGTTGAAGAAAGAAAATGGCACCCAAGAAGGAAAAAGTAAAAACAACGGGAAAAAAAGAAGAAAAGATGCCGGAAAGACCAGTGGACTGCAAAAATGGCTCTCTGAGGCAAACATAAGTGCGCAACTGCGCAAGCGCGAGGAGTCACGCATGCATAGAGCGCAAACTAAGGAGAAGGAGATCACCGATGGGAGGGGGGGCTCAACCGAGGAACGGGCAACCACAGCACGACCAGCTGAGGGATGCCCGACACGAGGGCTCTCAGCTGGAAGAAGAGGAAAGCGACAGGAAAGGGAGAAATAGGAAAGAAGAACTGCAGCAGGAGGCCCAACAGATGAGTAGCCCAGAACAGCAAGAAGCCAAGCAAGAAGAGGCCCACCAAAGTGAGACAAGTAACTCATCAGGAAAGTCAGAAGAGACACAGATACAAAGAAGAGAACACACAAATACAGGTACAGACACAGAAGAAGAGGAAGAAGAAGACCAAGATCTTCACAGAGAAATAGAACATAAAACAGATGAACAGAATATAGATAAAGTTTTCTTTCAAGAACAAATGAGAGCATTAAAAGAATGGTTGTCATTAGAATTTAGTGCAATTAAAAGAAAAATGAAAAGAACAGAAGATAAAGTGCAAAGATTAGAGCTGGTCATGACAGAAATAGGGACAAGAGAAAAAAATGCGGAAGAATGAGAAACGGCTGTTGAAATGGAAGTGAACGACTTAAGAGGAAAATTGGAAGAAAGTGATAAAAAAAATTAAAGAGACACAAGAGTTGTTAGCTCAGAAAATTGATATGTTGGAAAATTATAGTAGGCGAAATAACATAAAAATAGTGGGCCTGAAGGAAGATGAAGAAGGCACAGACATGAAGGAATTTATAAAAGGATGGATCCCAAAGGTCCTGGGAATGACAAAATTCAGGAAGGAATGGAAATAGAAAGGGCACACAGAGCACTAGCTCCGAAACCACAGACACATCAAAAACCAAGATCCATTTTAGTAAAATTTTTGAGATACACGACAAGAGAAAATATACTGGAGCAGACAAGGAATAAAATTAAAGAAGACAATAAACCATTGGAATACAAGGGTCAAAAAATATTTTTTTACCCAGACATAAGTTTTGAACTCTTAAAGAAGAGGATGGAGTTTAATACAGCAAAATCAATCCTATGGAAAAAAGATTATAAATTTATGTTAAGACATCCAGCTGTGCTTAAAATATTTATCCCTGGTAAACAAAACAGACTGTTCTCGGATCCGGAGGAAGCACAAGAATTTGAAGAATGTTTGCAGGACAGAAGGAGATGAAGAGATGAAGAATGAAGAATGGCGATAAAATATATATAAAGATGTAAAAACAATGTATATGTAAAGAACTAAAAGAGGGAAAGAGAAGGGAAGAAAGGAAATAAGGGCAAAAAAAGGGAGAACTTTGTTATATGTGTAAAAAAAGTGTTTTCTGGGGGGTGTTGGGGGAGGGAGAGAATAACCGTTACTGCAAAATCAGTTGACGCTGGCGAGCAGGTTCGCAATCCAAATGGAAAGGGGAGTTGTGGTTGCCTAGCAAGGGATAAGGGGCAACTCAGAGGGGGGGGGACATTTGGGGTTAAGGAAATATTGGATGTGGGAGTTGTTAAGAGTATTTTATGTTTTAATGTGTTGTCATACATTGAGTTTAAAAAGGGAAACCTGAGAGATGAAAATGGGGAAAAGGGGGATGGCGGTGGTGAGGATGCGGAAATGAGGTGCAAACAGGATATGAGATGGCCATGTTGAACTATATGACTATAAACATTAATTGAATACATAACCAAATTAAAAGGAAGAGGCTATTAAATTTACTGAGAAAAGAAAAAATAGATATAGCATTTGTGCAGAAAATGCATCTAACTGAAGTGGAACATAACAAATTAAAGAGAAACTGGATAGGACACATAGTGGCAGCATTATATAATTCAAAAGCTAGAGGTGACGCTATATTAATTAATAAAAATGTTCCAATCAAAATAGAGGAGGAAATAATAGATCCAGCAGGGAGGTATGTAATGAAAAAGTGTCAGATATATTCAGAATTTTGGAATTTGCTCAATATATATCCACCTAATGAAAGGGATCAAAAGTTTATGCAGGATTTTTTTTGAAGATTGTAGATACACAAGGAAATATATTGATAGGAGGGAATTTTAACCTGAATTTGGATCCAATGTTGGATAAAACTGGACAAAAGACTATCAAAAAGAATAAAGTGGCCAAATGTATGGTTAAATCAATGCAGGAAATTAAAATTATGGATATATGGAGGAGGCAGCACCCAAGAGAGAAGGAATAACTCATATTATTCGAGTAGGCATAAAACATACTCAAGGATTGATGTTTTTGTTGTCGGCTCATATTCAAGGGAGAGTTAGGAAAACTGAATATAAAGCTAGACTATTATCTGATCATTCACCCGTTTTTAGCAATAGAACTGGAGGACATCCCACCAAGAACATATAGATGGAGGTTAAACTTCATGCTACTTAAAAGGCAGGAATTTAGAGTGTTTATTGAACACCAAATTAAAACATATTTTGAAATAAACATGGAATCAGTGAAAGACAAATTTATATTATGGGACGCAATGAAAGCCTTCATTAGAGGGCAGATAATAAGTTTTGTAACTAAGATGAAAAAAGACTACAATCGAGAAATAGAGCAGTTGGAAAGGGAGAGAGAAAGTACAGAAAAGGAACTAGTAAAAAGGGATGATATAATGAAAAGGAGAACATTGGCAGACAAAAAAATAAAATACGAAACATTACAAAGGTGGAGAAGAACATAAAGCAAAAGTATCACAAATTAGGAGAAAAAACACACAAAATATTAGCTTGGCAACTTAAAACAGAACAAGCTAAAAGAACTGTATTGGCAACAAGGAAAAAGGACAAACAAATTACATATAATCCAATAGAGATTAATGAGAACTTTAAGGAATTTTATGAACAATTACACCAAACTGAGAATGAGGGGAAAGATGATAAAGTAGAAGAGTTTTTAGCTAAAATTGAACTGCCGAAATGGCAAAAAGTGGAACAAAGCAAACTGATAAAACCATTTGAAATAGAGGAAGTACAGGATATATTAAAAAAGCTGCCGAACAATAAAACGCCGGGAGAGGATGGACTCCCAATAGAATTTTATAAAACATGTAAAGAGTTATTAATTCCTCCCCTCCTGGAAGTAATGAACCAGACAGAAGAAACACAAAGCTTGCCAGATTCATGTAAGGCAGCAATAATTACAGTAATACCAAAGACGGGGAAGGATCCACTAACACCAGCATCATATAGACCAATATCTCTACTCAATTCAGATTATAAGATAATAGCAAAACTATTAGCAAACAGATTGGCCAATTGTGTACCAAAAATAGTAAAACATGATCAAACAGCAGATAATGTCTGTAAATTTATTAATCTAATTCATGTAGTTCAAGGAAATAAGTACCAACAGTGGCTGTTGCTTTAGACGCAGAAAAAGCCTTCGACAGAGTAGAATGGAATTATTTATTCAAAGTATTACAGAGGTTCAATCTACCAGAAAAATATATTAATTGGATTAAAGCATTATATAATGGACCATTGGCGAAGGTAACAGTAAATGGATATGTATCGAACCAATTTAAATTAAGTACGTCAACTAGACAGGGATGTCCATTATCCCCCCTCACTGTTCGCTTTAGCAATAGAGCCATTGGCAGAACTGATAAGAACAGAAAATAAAAGGGATAAAAATAAAGGAGGAGTATAAAATCAGTTTATTTGCAGATGACATCATAGTATACTTAACAGAACCAGAAATATCAATAAAAGAATTATATAAGAAATTGAAGGAGTATGGAGAAATACAAGGTCAACGCAAATAAAAGTGAAGCGATGCCAATGAGTAATGTGGATTATACAGAATTTTAAAAAGAATCACCATTTAAATGGCAAACACAAGCAATCCGATACCTAGGTATTAGGTTAGATAATAACAAGCCACCTGTACAAATAAAATTATCAGCCACTAATAAAGAAATTGCAGGAAGACTTAGAACATTGGAAAGAATTACTGCTAACGTTGATAGGGAGGGTGAGCTGCATTAAAATGAATGTCTTCCCAAAGATACTATACTTATATCAATCATTACCAATTCCCTTAACAGAGAAATTCTTTAATGAACTAAAGAGAATAATAAGGAAATTCTTGTGGAAAGGGGGGATACCGAGGATAGCGTTAGATAAATTAACAGAGAGGTACGACCAAGGTGGTTTGCAGTTATCTAACTTTAAAAATTATTATGGAGTAGCACAATTAAGGTATTTATCAGATTTTTACCAGACAAGAGAAAAACCAGACTGGACTAAGATCGAACTAGATAAAATAGGGGAGAAGGTACTGGAACATATACTTTATAAGTGGGATGAAAAGCTGGTACAATATAAAAATTCACCAGTACTGCATCATTTACTCAATATATGGAAGAAGATTCACTTCAAAAGGAAAAAAATGAAATACCAAACACCAAAATTACTATTGACGCAAAATCCGCTAATCCCTTTTACAATAGATAACCTTTTCTTTAGAGAATGGGAGAGAAAAGGAATCAAAAGAATAGAAAACTATTTTTTGGGAAATAATTTATTAACATTTGAACAGTTGAAGTACCAATATGGAATAACTCATGGTACAATGTTTGCATATCATCAGCTGAAAGCTTATTTAAAGGATAAATTGGGAAACAGACTGAGATTGCCAGAAGGAAGCAGCTTTGAATATGTGATTACAGACACAATGATATTTAAAAGATTTATAACCAACATGTACATTAAGCTGCAAGATAAGGAAAATGATGAAATAAGCTATAAACCCAAACAAAAGTGGGAAAAGGATCTAAACATAAAGATTAAAAAATGAAACATGGGAAAAGTCATGTTCTGGAACTATGAAGAGTATAATAAACACAAGGTTACGCAGGATACAAGTATAATTGGTTACACAGGTTATATATTACTCCTCAAAAGGTTTTAGAAAATGGGACGTGGCAGCGAGGTCCTTGGGTCGTAGGTTTTATATCGGAGTGGCCTTCTCCTATGCAGGTTTCTTACCCGGGCTGGAGGGGCCTGCCTCCCCTCCTAGGTCGGTCCATACTGCCCGGACCGGGGCCGAGGCCGCCGCAGCTCTCCCTGTGCCTGGACTGGGGCCGCCGCCTCCCACTCTCTGCCCGGATCGGTGCCTCCGCCTGCCTCACTTGACCGAGGCCGGGGCCGCCGTCTCCCCCTTGCTCCTGCCCGGATCGGGGCCGCTGCCGCCTACCCTTCCCTCGGACCGGGGCCGGGGCCGCTGCTGCTCTCTCTGTGCCCGGACCGGGGCCGCCGTCTCCCACTCTCTGCCCGGATCGGGGCCTCCGCCTGCCTCACTCGACCGAGGCCGGGGCCGCCGTCTCCCCCTTGCTCCTGCCCGGATCGGGGCCGCCACCACCTACCCTTCGCCCGGACCGGGGCCGGGGCCGGTGCTGCTCTCTCTGTGCCCGTACTGGGACCGCCGCCTCCCACTCCCTGCCCGGATCGGGGCCTCCGCCTGCCTCACTCGACCGAGGCCGGGGCCGCCGTCTCCCCCTTGCTCCTGCCCGGATCGGGGCCGCCGCCGCCTACCCTTCACCCGGACCGGGGCCGGGGCCGCTGCTGCTCTCTCTGTGCCCGGACCGGGGCCGCCGTCTCCCACTCTCTGCCCGGATCGGGGCCTCCACCTGCCTCACTCAACCGAGGCCGGGGCCGCCGTCTCCCCCTTGCTCCTGCCCGGATCGGGGCCGCCGCCGCCTACCCTTCGCCCGGACCGGGGCCGGGGCCGCTGCTGCTCTCTCTGTGCCCGGACTGGGGCCGCCGCTAAGATAAATGGTTAAAAACAGTGGAGGGAGCTCTGAAATTCACTTGAGCACGACTAACGTCAGTGCTTAAATACATTAATAATAAAATCTCAGGATTTCGTACCTTTGTGACTAACAGAGTTAATGAAATCGAAAACGTTTCACATGCTCATCAATGGCGATATGTTAAAACAGTGGATAATCCAGCTGACATGGCTTCATGAGGATCAAAAATTCAATCTTTTCTGAACAGAGCCAACACATGAGTTCCTGATCCTCAATTTCTTTACCGATCTCGAGAAGAATGGCCTCAAAATCCAGAAGAGTTAAAAGAAATTTCAAAGGCAGATTTGCCACAGGTCAGAGTTTCACCTGATGAATTCCCATTTGCAGATTTATTTTGGAAAAGATGGAATGGGAGGGGGACATGGCAAGATGGCGTAGAAGACAGATGTGCAATTCCACCCTTCACCAGCTCGTTTTTTAAATACCTGTTTTTAAAATTTATAAAAGTGATTAAAAGTAGTATTTACAGTTATTGGAATACTAGAGGACTAAAATGGCTACCAATGTTAAAAAAAAACAAAAGCTCAATTACAGAAGAAACTACCTTACACGAGTAAGAAGAATTGAAGCCTACCTGTTCAGTTGAAACCACGGAGTCGTCGGTAGGAATCCCCAAGGCTCAGAGGACTCCCGCCCGGTTAAGTATGATGCCGACGCCGATCCTGCCTCCGCAAGATGGCGCCAGCTTGACGACAAGCTCGGCTGGCGCTGAACCGCGCGCCCATGAAGTCGGGTGCGTGGGCGGTCCGGGCGAGAAAAGGACCCTCGAGCCCACAATGTTGTCAGGTGGGCGGAGGACGTGCAGTGTTGCGTCAGAGGACACACCTGCGCAGTCGCTGGTCCTACCAGGCAAACACAGTGCATCAAGGGTTCGGGATTTATTAGAACGGGTGTGCGCTGTGGGGGGGGGCCGAGCGGCGGCGCCCCGACGAGGTCGGAGTGCCGTCGTTCGGGTTTTCAGACACGCAGCCACACCGGAAGAGGACCAGCGGTGCCTGAAGAAGACTTACCTTCACTGGGCAGCACACAAGAACAAATGGAGGTCAAGACCAGGGAAGGTAGGCCTCAAAGGGGGGTGATGGAATCTGGAATGGATTCTATGTGTGCTGTTTTGGAAGGGATTGCCTACCAAATGGACAATATGTTTAAACAGATGTCTCGAGGATTTTTGGAAGTAAAAATGAAAATGAGTACTATGTGTGAAGACATGACAAACATGAAGCAAGGTATGTCTGTAGTTAAAAGTGATGTTAATAGATGTATAAAATCAGTTGATAGAGTACAAAATCATTAAAAAAAAATTGAAGCAGCTTTTTTTGAATGTAAAAATCAAGTGGAATGTAATAGTGAAAAAATGGAAGATTCTTTTGTGGATTGGGGAACTCAGAAGAAAGAACTATTGAAGAAAGTTGATTCGTTGGAAAATCAAAGTCAGAGGAATAATGTGAAAATAGTGGGTCTTCCAAAAGATGGTGAATAATGTGAAAATAGTGGGTCTCCCAGAAGATAGTGAATAATGTGAAAATAGTGGGTCTTCCAGAAGATAGTGAATAATGTGAAAATAGTGGGTCTTCCAGAAGATAGTGAATAATGTGAAAATAGTGGGTCTCCCAGAAGATAGTGAATAATGTAAAAATAGTGGGTCCTCCAGAAAATAGTGAATAATATGAAAATAGTGGGTCTTCCAGAAGATAGTGAATAATGTGAAAATAGTGGGTCTTCCAGAAGATAGTGAATAATGTGAAAATAGTGGGTCTCCCAGAAGATAGTGAATAATGTAAAAATAGTGGGTCCTCCAGAAAATAGTGAATAATTTGAAAATAGTGGGTCTTCCAGAAGATAGTGAATAATGTGAAAATAGTGGGTCTTCCAGAAGATAGTGAATAATGTGAAAATAGTGGGTCTTCCAGAAGATAGTGAATAATGTGAAAATAGTGGGTCTCCCAGAAGATAGTGAATAATGTAAAAATAGTGGGTCCTCCAGAAAATAGTGAATAATATGAAAATAGTGGGTCTTCCAGAAGATAGTGAATAATGTGAAAATATTGGGTCTTCCAGAAGATAGTGAATAATGTGAAAATAGTGGGTCTCCCAGAAGATAGTGAATAATGTAAAAATAGTGGGTCTTCCAGAAGATAGTGAATAATGTGAAAATAGTGGGTCTTCCAAAAGATAGTGAATAATGTAAAAATAGTGGGTCTTCCAGAAGATAGTGAATAATGTGAAAATAGTGGGTCTCCCAGAAGATAGTGAATAATATAAAAATAGTGGGTCTCCCAGAAGATAATGAATAATGTGAAAATAGTGGGTCTCCCAGAAGATAGTGAATAATGTAAAAATAGTGGGTCTTCCAGAAGATAGTGAATAATGTGAAAATAGTGGGTCTTCCAGAAGATAGTGAATAATGTGAAAATAGTGGGTCTCCCAGAAGATAGTGAATAATGTAAAAATAGTGGGTCTTCCAGAAGATAGTGAATAATGTGAAAATAGTGGGTCTCCCAAAAGATAGTGAATAATGTGAAAATAGTGGGTCTTCCAGAAGATAGTGAATAATGTGAAAATAGTGGGTCTTCCAGAAGATAGTGAATAATGTAAAAATAGTGGGTCTTCCAGAAGATAGTGAATAATGTGAAAATAGTGGGTCTCCCAGAAGATAGTGAATAATGTGAAAATAGTGGGTCTTCCAGAAGATAGTGAATAATGTGAAAATAGTGGGTCTTCCATAAGATAGTGAATAATGTGAAAATAGTGGGTCTCCCAGAAGATAGTGAATAATGTGAAAATAGTGGGTCTCCCAGAAGATAGTGAATAATGTGAAAATAGTGGGTCTCCAGAAGATAGTGAATAATGTGAAAATAGTGGGTCTCCCAGAAGATAGTGAATAATGTGAAAATAGTGGGTCTCCCAGAAGATAGTGAATAATGTGAAAATAGTGGGTCTCCCAGAAGATAGTGAATAATGTGAAAATAGTGGGTCTCCCAGAAGATATTGAAGGTTTCGACCTGATAACATGTTTTAAGAAAGATTCCTGAGATGTTGGCAAGGAGTTTTTTCTGGAAGGTTTGGCATTGGATCAAGCCCATAGAACATTAAGGAAGAAGCCATTTCTGGGTCACTTGCCACAGACGGTTTTAATTCGTTGTTTGAAATATCAAGATAGAGAAATGATATTACGACTGACGGTTCAAAAGGCCCGTCAAAGTCAAACTCGAATTATGTTTCAAAATAATAGTATTTTTTAATGCAGATTTGAGTCAAGAAATTATTAGGTGATGTCGGAAATTTAATTCAGCTAAAGAAGTATTGTGGCGGAAGGGTTATAAGTTTACCTTTCGCTACCCTGCGGTGTTATAGCTTTTTATGGTAATTTTCAATCTCAGTTTTTTTGAAAATGACCACGATACATTAATTTTTGCCAATTCATTGTCAGATTTTTGTTGTCACCTAAAAGGGTAAATGTGAATGGGCATGGGAAGCATGGAAAGAAAAAAGAGCTGACACAAAGACTTCTTGATATTGAAGACCCGAAACAATCATTGGGACTGGAATCACTGGATTGAATGTATTTACTATATTTGATTATGTTTAATTGAATAATGGATGTATGTCTGGCTGATGGGGGAGGGTGGGGGGTGGGTGGATGGCAATGAAATCTTTGACAGTCATCTGCTGCTAGTGGGGTTTACCACACCCAGATTTTTAGGACGTTACTACCTTTGGAGGGATTGTGATTTTAAGGATTTATAAGGGGAGCGATATTTAGTAGTGTGTGATCACATTGTTAGTTTGTAGAAATATCTAATTTGAAATTTGCAACTTTTAATGTTCAGGGGTTGAATAATCCAATTAAACGGAAACTAGTTTTGGCCTATATTAAAAAAATGAAAGTTGACATTGCTTTTTTGCAAGAAACACACCTGACCAAAAAAAGAACGTATGAAATTAAAGAGAGATTGGGTTGGTCATCTGTTTTCTTCTTTTAATTCTAAGACGAGGGGTGTAGCGATTTTAATTCGTAAGAGTTTGTCTTTTGAATTATAATCTTTGGAGGGAAATGCTGAGAGAATTTTGAGGGTGAACTGCAAAATTTTTGCTGAATATTGGGCTTTACTTAATGTTTATGCACCTAATATAGATGATGAACGTTTTATTTCAGAAGCTTTTTTGTTGTTAAATCAGGCTAATGCAAATATCTCAGTTGGGGGAGACTTCAACTGTGTTTTGGACTCTTTATTGATTAGATCTCCGAAAAGTATAAAGTTGGCGATACAAATTGGGGCTTTGATGAAAGATTTAAATTTGGTGGATATTTGGAGAAGAGTTAATCCTACGGAGAAAGATTTTTCTTTTTATTCATCTTGGCATGATTCATTTTCCAGAATAGATTTTTTTTTGGTATCAGCACATTTACAGGGTAGAGTATTACAGGCTGAGTATAAAAGTAAGGTTATATCGGATCATTCTTTATTGTTTTTTTTTGTGTAAGTTCAGAAGTGGTACGTTCATCTTATAGATGGAGGTTCAACACAATGTTAATGAGAAAACCAGAGTCTGTTACTTATGTTAAAGAACAGATCACTTCGTTTTTGGCTGAGAATGTTAATTCTGTAGTTTCCTTACCATTCAAATTGATACGTTCGACCCGGCAAGGGTGTCCATTGTCACCAGCCTTGTTTGCATTGGCTATTGAACCATTAGCTCAGACAATAAGACAGAATTAAAAGATAAGAGGGATGAGAGTTATGGATGAGGAATATAAGATTAATCTATTTGCAGATGATGTTTCGATATACCTGACAGAACCAAAACAGTCATTGCCTCATTTACAGGAATGTTTATTACAATTTGGAATATTATCTGGATATAAAGTTAATTGGTTAAGAATTAAATTTTTCCAGTTGGAGAGGGTGATTATTCAGAGTATAAAAATTTTACAAAATTGAAATGATCCGATAAAATTAAATATTTAGGAATAACTGTAAATGCTGATTATCAATTATTATATAAATTAAATTATGTTTCTTTATTAAAAAAGATTAAGGCAGATTTAATTAAATGGAAAGACCTTCCATTAACTTTAATTGGTCGAGTAAATTGTATTAAGATGAACATTTTTCCTCAAATCCAATATTTATTTCAATCGATACCATGTTCCCTTTCAAAGGGTTTTTTTCAGGATTTAAATAAAGTTGTGATGGAATTTTTATGGAAAGGTAAATTACAGCAGGTAGCATTGTATAAACTAACATGGAAATATGTGTTAGGTGGACTCCAGTTACTTCATTTTCAAAATTATTATGAAGTAGCTTGGTTGAAATTTATTAGTAGATTGATGGACTTGAACCAACCTCCAAGTTGGGCGAAAGTGGAGATGGCTTGTATTTCTGAAGTTGAGGTGCATCAATTTATATTTCGATGGAATATGAATTTGTTGCGGGAATAATATTATACAGTATTAAAACCGGTATTAAACATTTGTTAAAGGTATGGACTAGAAGAAATAAGGTTCTAGGATCAAAAGGTAAATTATCAATTTTAACCCCATTATATAATAATCAGCTTATTCCTTTTTCAATGGGATTCTAAAGGGTATAAAGATATTACAGGATTGTTTTGAGGAAGGACAACTTCTTTCTTTTAATCAAACGAGGGAACCATTTGATATCTCTGAAAATTCTGTCTGTTTATTACCAACTTAGAGCTTTGGTAAAGATATTTATGGTGAAGAGATAATTCTACCTGTATTGATGAAATTTGAATCTTTGATTTCCTCTATACCGAAAAAGAGTTATATTTCAGTTATGAATCAAGTGTTACAAGATAGTATGGATAAACATGACTGGGAGAAATCCAAGCTTAAATGGGAAAATGATTTAACTTTTATTTTTCTGGAATATTACTGGGTGGATATGTGTTATGATAATGTAACTAAATTGATAAATGTACGAAATGGAATGGTTAATTATAATTTTTTACTTCAGTTATATTTAACTCTGGAGAAATTGAAAAAATATGGTTTTAGTAATTCGGATTCTTGTTTTCGATGTGGTTTATGTACTGGAACTTTTTTACATGCTGTTTGGTCCTGTGTACAAAATGGTACAACCATTTTGGGAAGAAATTAGGTTAGTTTTGGAAAAATTATATATTAAGTTACCATTAGACCCATTTATTTTTCTAATGGGCTACATGGTTCCTTTAAGGGGATTAAGGTTGGATAAGTTTCAAATTGCATTTGTAAGATTAGTGTTGTCTGTGGCACGAAAATGTGTAGCTAGTACATGGAAAGATAATATAGTGATTAGTATAATACGGTGGCAGAGTGAATCGAAAGCTTGTATTATTATGGAAAAAAAGTACATCTAATCTGGATGATCATTATTCTTTTTTTGTTAATAAGTGGCTACCTTATTTGGAATATATGCATTTGGATGTACTTTGATTTATTAAATACTTTTAGTTTTTTTTTGTTTATATTCTTGGCTCTCCTTAAGAGAGCTGGCTGATAGGATGGGAGGCTGGGGGGGGGGAGGTTTTGTTGTTGTCTTTTTTGTGTTTTCTTTTACATATATATACTTATACAAAATTGTTCTTACTGGATTGTATACTGTTTTTTCTTCATGATCTTTCTTTATTACAAGAAAGACAAAAATGGTTTCTAACTAAATGCAATTTTGTATGAGGAGACCATTTAATTATCATGGATAATTCTTCAGCAAGAAATTCTTGGTTGCTGGGGAAAATCGCGGATACAGTTCCAGACAAGAAAGGTTTCGTTCGGCAAGTGCGGATTAAAACCAAGACTGGTTACTTAAATAGACTTATTGCTAATATCTGTCTTTTACAAGAAGGTGAAAGTTTTGATTTCTACTCTTAAACTTACTATATTTACTTGCATAATAACAATTATTATATATTAGCCATTAATGTCTATTATAATAATTCGGGGCCAGAATGTAAAGGTTAAAACCTTGTGTTTTTTAATTCTTAGTTAAATTTGTGCTTGTCTCTTTAAGAGAACTATTGTTTGTAGTGTTACCATAGTGACTATAATGTAATATGTCGTATTATCCGGCCAGACTAACATCTTGCTCATTATTCAACCAGATATGAAGCACGAGAAATTTTTCTTTGAATTTTTTGTATCTCTTTGAAGTATTTTTTGCATCTCTTTAAAGTTTGAGTATCTCTCTCTCTCTCTCTCTCTCTATATATATACATTAAATACTTTGTTTTTCATTGTTATGAAAGTCTTAATAAAGGGCTGTGCAAAATGTTTATCTGTTTTATCAATGAATTAAAGCAACATAATTTGGGATATTGTAGCTCATGCTTTTGGAGGAAGATGACACCTTGAAATTAGGATGTATTAGAATAATAAAAGTATCGTCTATACTGAGGAATGCGAGATTTACAAAAATGTTACCTGGGTTTCAGCTTCTAGATTACAAACAACATTGAGCGAATTAGGACTTTATTCTTTGGAGGATTGAGGGGGGGAATTGATAGAGGTATTTAAGATTATGAGGGGGATAGATAGAGTTGATGTGGATAGGCTTTTTCCATTGAGAGTAGGAGAGATTGAAACAAGAGGTCATGAGTTAAGAGACAAAAATTTAGAAGTAAAATGAGGGGGAACTTCTTTACTGAGTGGTGGCTGAGTGGAGTGAGCTTCTGGGAGAAGTAGTGGAGACAGGGACAATTTTGTCATTTAATGTTGGATAGATATATGGATGGGAGGGGAATGGACGGTTATGGCCAGGGTGCAGGAAGATGGGACTAGAGTAGAGTACTTAGTTGATTTTGAGAGAAGATATTATGTTGATTTTGGAATAAGATTTACATTACAGAAGTCAGAGACTTCTAAAGCACTTGCTCAATCTGTGATTCCTCTCTTTTAAACCTGTGCGCTCTAATTTTTGATACAACTACTAAGTGATAAAGATTCTATCTGCTCTACTTATGCCTATTAGATCAGGTCATTCCACGACCTCCTTCACTCCAGGGAAAGCAACCACAGTCTTTCCCCAGATGAAAGCTCTCCAATCTCCAATTTCCTGTGCACTCCCTCCAGAGAAATAACCTCTTTCCTGTAGTTTGGCAACCCAGACTGCATATAATATGGTCTAATCAACTTTTGTAAACTTACCACATAATATCCCAACTTTTATATTCCAGGCCCTGACCTTTGAAAGCAATCATACCAGATACGTTCTTCACCATCCACAGGGAATTATGGACTGGGAAGGAAAGTTAAAATGATATGCAAATACAAGCTCAAGGTGGTCACCACAGTCAGCATTGCTTGGAAAGGACACATTGTGATTTTTTGAGAAAATTGCAAAAGAAATGAATGTTGAGAGGTGGGTGTAGTGTATGGATTTTAATAACAAGGTCCCTCGTGGTAGGCTCATGAGCAATGGGATCCAAGAAAATGTAGTACAAACTGCAGTGCCCCATCCTTATCAATGTTACTTCCCAATTGCAATAGCCCACCCAAACACTGAATGGATTACCCAACTTTTGAATGACAGCCATGCTTCAGGTTTTTGCTTACCTTCTGCAGAGCCTCCTGCTGCTCAGGGTTGAGAGGTGGCAACCCAAGCTTTGACTGCCCATTTTCCAGCTTCATGATGTCACCACCCTGGAAGGAAGCAGAGGGAGAATTTAATTCACAAGTATTTGCCATTTATTTCACCCTAAATATCAGCCATGCTATTATTAGTAGGGTAGGGTTGAGAGGCCTGGTGGCCTTCCCATGTTCTTGTGAATCTCCACGGCATAAAGGTCAAGGACTAAATGCTGATAAAAATGGAACTACTGGACTAAATGAGAAGTATTTGAATTAAGCCAAGAATATGTCCAGTTTCCTGAATGGTTAATTCACATCACTGTCCATCAGGGAGAAGGATGGGGATTTTGGAGGGTGTATAAAAGGAAGGGTTGGAAATGCAGCGACATAAATCGGCAGAGCTTGATGAAATCGTTGGCATGGTGTTGAGGAAAGCAAAAAGATTACTGGGGCCTTAACAAAGCACTCTATCCTTACCTGCAACAGGAAAGACCCAGAAGTTATAGGCCAATAAGGCTCACATCAGTGGTTGGGAAAGTATTGGAAAAGATACTCAGGAGTAAGATCTATGCACATTTGGAAAGTCACGGTCAGATTAGGAACAACTTGGCTTTCAGGGACAGGTTATGTCTCAAATATTTGATTGAATGATTTAAGGATGTTTCAAAGGTGGTTGATGAAGGTAGGTGTGACAGAATTGTGTTAATATTAATCTTTAGTTATAAAATATATATTTTTGTGATGTTATTTTGTGGGTTTGGTCACAGGGTCACTCACAGACACGCAATTACACTCAAAGAGAAACCATTTTGGAAGTTGAAATATATCTGTTGATTCATTGCTCAGTAAAAACTGTGGAAACATGTTGTGGTTCATTAACAACTGAAGTAGTCAAGAAGGACTGCTGGTCAAAGAAGAGACCACCTGTTGATTACCCATGTTGTTAGAATGGAAATTTAAAGGCATCTGTTAAAACAAGCTGGATTTTTGATTCAATGACCAGCAGGACAGGCCCTTTGCTTACAATTCATATTTTTGAAGTAACTTTGAATAAACCTCAAAGAACACCAATGATGTCATGTCACGTGATTAAAGACATTTTGAGAGAAGATATTACTGAAAACAGCGACATTTGAAAGCAGAAGGAGGCGCTTCCACCATCCTTGTAAGTCACAAAGGATTGAAATGTTGTAACATAAGGGGCTCCAAAAGGGATGGCCACTTGGCTGCTTCTCTTGGTCAAGAGAGAGAGCAGTGCTACGGTGACATTTTAAATAGCCACTAGTGACTGACCCAATTCTGATCAAAAGAGACAATTCATAAACAAGAATGATCGCTCTCTTTTGCCAAATGGCCTGTTTTTTGTGCTGTAGCGTTCTATGGATCTAAGTTGTGGAGGTTCTCAATCGTTCCTAAAGCATTGCGGAGTAGTTCAGTATCGGTCATTGTGTATTGGATAGCAAAATTTAGGAGGTGCCCGTAACAGTGGATATGGATGGCAAGCAGAGAGTGCTCCTTCATTCTTTTTGTCAAACCTCTGTGAACACCGCTCATATATGCTGCACCATCAAAACATTCTCCAACAATTCTGTCAGGTTTCAGCTCCGGAATACAAAGAAAATTTTTTAAAGTATAGCAATAACGACTGCAAACAAATGTATAGTGATAACGTGGCTCTGCGCCCATTTCATCAGTGAATACTGATGAAAAGAAAACATTTAAGATCTCCCCTATCTTCATCGAAAGCCGACCACTCTGATTTTCAAGGGGAACAATTTTGTCCCTTACTATCCTTTTGCTCTTAATGAGCCTGCAGAAACCCTTAGAATTTTCCTTCACATGGTCTGGCAAAGCAACTTCGTGTCTTCTTTCAGCTTCCTAATTTATTTCTTGAGGTTTTTCTTGCATTTTTACACTCCTCAAGACCCTCATTTGCTCCCGTTCTACACCTCTCTCCAAACCAGATCCCCAATATCCCTCAAAAACCAAAGTTCCCTGTACCTGCGAGCCTTGCCTTTAATCCTGACAGAAACAGAAACTCTATACTCTCAAAATTTCACCTTTGAAGGTCCTCCACTTACCTGCACATCCTTGCCTGAAAACAACTTATCCCATTCACACATTCTAGATCCTTTCTCATTTCCTCAAAATTACCCTTTCTCCAATTTAGAATCTCAACCCGAGGCCCAGACCTTCTCTACAATCAACTTGTATCTAGTGGAATTATGATCACTGAACCCAAAATATTCCCTTACACAGACTTCTGTCACAGGTCTTCTCTCATTCTCTACTAAGAGATCCAGTATTGCACTCTCTCTCTAGGTGGTACCTACAGAAATTGATTTAGAAAAATTTCCTGAACACGTGACCATGTGAAGGAAAAGCCATCTTGCCCTTTTACAGTAAGGAAATCCCAGTCAGTATGTGAAAAGTTTAAAATCTCCTTACATCATAACCTTATGTTTTCTACATCTATCTGTTATCTCTCCAGATTTACTACTCTAATTCTCACTATTCGGCACTCTATAAAACAACCCCATCAATGTGGTGAATCTGTACCTTTCCTGTTCCTCACCTCCAACCATATGACCTCTGTAGATGAGTCCTCTTGTCTGTCCTGCTTTTGCACAGCTGTGATATTTTCTCTGACAAGCAATGCCATCCCTCCACCTTTCAGTACCCTGTTCTATTGCATCTAAAGCAACAGAAACCCAGAACATTGAGGTGCCAGTCTTGTCCTTCCTGCAACTAAATTTCACCAATGGCCATAATTCCATGCGTCAATCCACATTCTAAGGTTGTCTGCCTTTCCTTCAATATTCCTTGGATTGAAATAGATGCACCCAAGAACATTTCCACCACATTCAACCCATTGACTTCGAATGGTGCATGCAATTTTAACAATCTTTTCCCTCCTCAACTCCTCCTTCTGCTCAGGCACCCACTGCAAATCTAGTTTAAACCCACCAGAGAAGCAGTGGCAAACCTTCCCACAAGGATATGAATCCCCTTCCAGTTTAGATGCAAACCATCCTGTTGGTCGGAACAGGTAGCATCTTTCCTGGAAGATGATCCAGAAACCTGAAGCCCTCCATCTGACTCCATGTCTTCAGCCATGTGTTTAGCTGCATTATCCGGAGATCACTCCTCTGGATGTCCATGCGCCTATCTCCCTGAACTCGACCTGCAAGACCTCCTCATTCTTCCTCCCGACATGGACCACAATATCTGGCTGCTCAGACCTCCCCTCCAGAGAATGCCATGAACTCCTTTTGAGATATCTCAGATCCTGGCATCAGGGAGGCAACATACCATCTAGGATGCATGATCTTTTCCACAGAACCTCTTATCGGTCTTAGCCACAGGACCAGACTCCATACCAGACACATGATCTCCATGCCTTGTCCCTGGTAGTTCATCCTCCCCAAAATGGTATACTTGTTATTGACGGGGACAGCCACAGGGGTACCCTGCACTGCCTGCCTCTTCCCTTTCCCTCTCCTGTCACCCATCTACCCTCCACCTGCCTCCTGTGATAGTGTGGAAGTCGGTCCACATCTCTGAAATGAAATCAGACTGCAAAATAACGCACAGCAAAAATATCTCTTCAAAGCATGCAGGCTTTATTATAAATATTCAATTTGTGTACGGGAAGCCAGGATGACTAGTCAGGAGATGTCTCAAGCAGACATCTCCCTATGAACTAACCCAGTGTGTAAAAGTAGATGACACAATTGTGTGATGACATTGTTTAATGGGTTTAATGTATTGTATATGTTGAACGTTTAGTGGGTGGGGAGAGGGGTGGGAAGGAGGGAGGGGAGGGGAAAAAAGGGGAGAAAATGACACTGGGTATATTCAAGAGGGAAATGTTTGTGTGTATTTTGGTCAATATGATTCATAGTGTGAAAAATAATTTTTTTTTAAAAAAAGCAGACATCTCCCTGAAGCCTCAGCTCTCACTTCAAAGATACCGATGGTTGCTTCTCTATTTATACAATTTCAAATGAGTAAAGGGCAGAACGACCCTCACTCTTAATGTTATACCATTCTCTATATGAAAATATGGTTTCCCACCCCTGGACTCTGGCTTTTTGGTGTTTACTGTTCAAAAACAAAGTAGAATATGTTGCGGGCTGAGATTGCCCCGAAAAATACAAAACTAATGATGTTTCGCTAACTTGTCTTGTTTTTCATTGTATCTGTCCTTGCAGAGTCTGTATAATCGGTGCCTATTCTCATAGCATTCTTGCAAGGTCATATTTGCAGCTGTCAGTTTTCAGCCATCTTATGTCACATTAAAGGTTTGTCAGCCATCTTGTGTTAAAAGCAAAAGCTTTAGCATTGAGATACAAGTCAAAAGCATCTCAAAATATAATGAGCTGTAAATTGGTCTATATTAATGTCCCTGAAATTCCTGTCTATCACCCCCTCTGTCTCCTGAATGATCTGGAGTTCATCCAACTCCAGCTCTCTTTTCTTAACTCGGCTCATCAGGAGTTGCAGGTGAATGCATTTCTCGCAGATGAAGTCGTCAGGGATACTGCTGGCTTCCCTGACGACCCACACTCTGCAAGAGGAGCATTCCCCTGCCTTGGCTGCCATTCCCACTGTCTATGCCCAGATGAACAAAATTTAGGATATCTAAAAAAACCTGCTCTTACTTGTGCTAAATCCTTTTTGTTGCTCAAATAGGGTGGCCCTTTTTTGATTTCAACTCCAACTACTCCTCGCCTCTTAACTGTTCTTGTGGAAGCCTGTTGAGGCAAAGCCTTCCCACTCTGACTCGACGCACTCTGACGAGGACCACTCCCTCCCCTCAACTGTTGAACTCGATTACCAAATCAACTGCTATCTGCCGAATTTCTCCTTTTCCAACCCCTTTGTCTTCAGCATACAAGAACTGATTCGAGGATTGTGACACCTTTTCCACGGACTAGACAACGGACAGATAGTGATCATGTGCCAGCCTCCTGCATAGCAAGTCAGGAGTGAGCTATTTGGCCCTTCAAGCCTGTTCCACTGGCTGATGACTCAAACTAACAATATGAATATGGATCACTACCCACGCCACGTGCTAGTAAGCGTAAAAACAGAAGGATAATGCCGCTAAGCACGTGGCTAAGGTACGGAAGGACGCTGTTCCGCCTACTCACGCTCAATGGCTACGTGGCATTGTGTCATGTTTAAATTTAGAGATTAGATGCTCAATTTCTGACTTCTTTGATTTAGTATTAATGCAGAGGTGATGACCAATAAGGTAATTGATTACTCTGATCAGGATTTTATTTTCCTCTTTGCCAAACAGCTTCATATTTGGTAGTGGGCTTAGATTTTCTTTTTATAATTAAATATTACTAGAATCTGCTTGAGAATGCAGGGTACCTTCGATGAACTGAGTAATTTACTACTAAGTAAATTCTACTAAGTAATTTATTATTTTTTGACTTTTAATATGGATCTTTATGTACTCTATTTTTCGATGTGGAATTTCAATTTCAATAAAAATATTGAAAAAGTCAATATGAGTATATTGTCAAACAAGTACAGTGTAAAAATGCACTGAAATTCTTACTTGCTACAGCCAAACTGGACCATTTCTTACAAAAACTGCAATTGCATGCATTAAATTATACCAGTAAGGGAAAGTGAGCAAGAAAAAAAATGATTTCAATAATATAGACAGGCTTTTTTGAATAGTTTATGGAACTGATTCTTACACCTATAGGTGCTAGACCAGGCTTCTGTACCTTCTTCGCAAAGTGAGACATGAGGTTCTGACCTGGGTGATGCGGCCCTTTATGACATTGGCTACCAACTTGAGGATCCATTTCACTCAGGTGTCTTTGACGGATAGGAGATCGGATTCCAAATTCAAACACTGACCAATTACTCAACACTCTTTCTCAACGTAACTCAGGAATATTGACTGGGAAAAGCATCATCCATTTACAGAAAAGGAACTTGTGCTTAGAGTCAGTGGTAGTAGGCGAGGTAATGTTTATGAAGGGGTCCAAATGTAAACCTGGGAATTATAGGCCCGTGAGTCTGACGTCTGTGGTGGGTAAGTTGATGGAAAGTGTTCGGAGGCATGGCATTTACAAATATTTGGAACAGGGATTGATAGGTAGTAATCAGCATGGTTTTGTCATGCTTAACAAACCTTATAGAGTTTTTCGAGGGGGTTACAAAAAAGATTGATGAAGGGAAGGCTGTGGATGTTGTCTATTTAGACTTTAGTAAAGCTTGTGACAAAGTTCCCCACAGGAGGTTAGGAAAAAAGGTGGAGACATTAGGTATAAATAAGGAGGTAGTGAAATGGATTCAGCAGTGGTTGGATGGGAGGTGTCAGAGAGTACTGGTAGAAAATTGTTTGTCCAATTGGAGGCCGGTGACTAGTGGAGTTCCTCAGGGATCGGTCCTGGGTCCACTATTGTTTGTTATATATATTAACGATCTGGAAGTAGGGGTGGAGAATTGGATAAGCAAGTTTGCGGATGATACAAACATTGGTGGTATTGTGGACAGTGAGGAAGATTACCGTAGATTAAAAAGAGAGATAAGAAAGCTAGAGGAGTGGGCTGAGAAATGGCTGATGGAATTTAATACGGATAAGTGTGAGGTGTTGCATTTTGGAAAGGCAAATCTAAATAGGTCATATACATTGAATGGTAGGCTATTGAGGAGTGCAGAGCAACAAAGGGATTTAGGAGTTGTGGTAAATAGTACCCTCAAAGTTGATACTCAGGTAGATGGTGTGGTGAAGAAGGCATTTGGAATGTTGGCCTTCATAAAACGGAGTATTGAATTCAAGAGTAGGGATGTTATGATGAAATTGATCAAAGCATTGGTGAGGCCAAATTTGGAATACTGTGTGCAATTTTGGTCACCGAATAGGAAGGATATAAACAAAATAGAGAGAGTGCAGAGAAGGTTCACGAGAATGTTGACAGGATGTCAGGGCTTGAGTTACAGAGAAAGGTTGAGCAGCCTGGGGTTTTTTTCTCTGGAGCGTAGAAGATTGAGGGGGGGATTTGATGGAGGTGTTCAGGATTTTAAAAGGGACAGAGGGAGTCAACATGGATAGGCTTTTTCAATTAAGAGTGGGGGATATTCAAACCAGAGGCCATGGTTTGAGATTGCAGGGGGAAAATTATAAGGGGAACATGAGGGGAAATTTCTTCATGCAAAGGGTGGTTGCGATGTGGAATGAGCTTCCGGCAGAGGTGGTTGAAGCAAGGACGTTATTTACATTTAAGGAAAGACTGGATAATTACATGGAGGGGAGAGGATTGGAGGGATTTGGACCAGGTGCTGGTAAGTGGGATGAGGAGGGTGGGGATTTGTTCCGGCATGGACTAGAAGGGCCAAACTGGCCTGTTCTGTGCTGTATATGGTTATATGGATAATTACATTGGGATGAGGCAGGAAGTAAGGAGAGTAAATTGGGAACAGCATTCTCAGGGAACACCATAGTGCAGGGTTCTGGATAGGTTTGCCCCACTGAGACAGAGACAAGATGGCATGAAAAGGGAGCCATGATTGACAAAACAAGTAAGGCAGCTGGTTAAGAGATAGAAGGAAGCAAACCATAGGAATCTGCTAGGCAAAAAAAAAAGGGTTCATGAGAATTATATGGTAGCCAGGAAGGAAATTAAGAAAGGACTTAGGAGAGCTGGAAAGGGGCACGAGAAGACCTTGGCAAGTAGAATCATGGAAAACGCTGATGTGTTCTATACATATGTGACTCGAAGTACGACTAGAGTGAAGGTCGAGGCAACATGTGCCTGGAGGCAGAGAAGATAGGGGAGGTCCAAAATGAAAATTTTGCTTCATTGTTCACCAGATTGAGGGACCTTGGTCAATGCAAGGTCATTATAGAACAACCTTATGTGCTGCAGCATGTTGGGGTTAAGAAAGAGGAAGCGAATAAAGATCAGGCAGCCATACCTGGACCACATTCGGCTCAAATGCAGTAAAAGAAAGGAATATAAATGCTGATATTATACATAACCAAAAATAATTTCCCCAACTGAATTCTATATAATTAAGAGATATGTAAGCTCTGTTTGTATAGAAGGGGGGAGGGAGGGAATGTTTTGTTTTGTTGTTGTTTGTCAGTTTATTATATGTTATAGAAGATTTTATTATGTAATTTTTGAAAAAAATCAAAAATAAAATATAAAAAAGGAAATGCTGGATCTTCTTAAAAACATTAGGATTGATACATCACCGTGACTGGACAAGATATACCCAAGGTTAATACAATAAGTGATTGGTCGAGTATTGACAATAACCTTTGCATCCTCCTGGCCACAGAAGAGATACCAGAGAAGGGAGAAGGCAAATGTAATCTTGTTTAAAAAAGTTAACAGAGAATCCTGGGGATTAGAGACTTGCGAGTCTTTCGTCAGTTTACACAAAAATGCTGGAGAAAACTCAGCAAGTAACAATAAAGATATACAACCAATGTTTATGTAACCTGAGTCTTTCAAGAAATGAGCACAAAGTAGGGGTAGGGAGAGGAGCACAGATCCACAGGCAGTATAAGTGGGCAACGAGAGAGAAAAAGCTAAGTGATGGGGATGGAATAGCTCTATAAATGGAGAGGGAAGGGGGTGGAGAAAAGAGGAAGACAGGGGAATGGCCAAACGGAAACTGGAGGTTGATGTTGATACCATCCTGTTGGAGAGTGCCCAGATACAAAATTAGATTTTGTTCCTCCAATTTACGGGTTGCCTTGGTTTGGCAGTGCATGAGGACATGGACAGACACGTCACCGCAGAGGTGGGGTGTGAATAAATACGGTTGGTTATTGGGATATCCCAGCCATTGCTCAGAGCAAAGGTGTTCAGCAAAATGATCTCCCAGTCTGTGCTAATCTCCTTGACGTCGAGGAAATCATAATGGGTGTACCAGATCCAGTAGATGATCCCCACAAAATGCACGTGTAGCTTCACGTGGAAGGATTATTTTGGGCCCAAATGGTAGTGAGGGAGGTGGTTTGGCACAGGTGTGGCACTTCCTACAGTCAGAGAGATAGGTACTAGAGCAGAATTAGTAGGAACAGATGAGTGGAAAAGTTAGTAATAGGGGAAGCAGTTCCTGCAGAAGACGGAGGGGGAAGACACACTTGGAGGTGAGATCATGTGGGACGTGACAGAATTTGTGGAGGATGAGGAAGCCGGTGGGGACAAGGGGAATCCTGTCCTTGTGGTAACTTGGGGTAGAGGGAACCAGAGCAGAAGTGCGATAAATGGGGGCGACGTGGGTAAGGGCTGAGTTTTTTGTTTAACTCCAGTTTTAGTCAGTGGTGGGTAAACTATTGGAGAGGATTTACAAGCATTTTGAGAGTCAAAGCCTTTTCAGGAAGCTTCGTGAAAGGCAGGTCATACCTCACCATGAGTTTTGGAGAAAGGGACAAAATAAATGGATGACAGTAGGGTGGTACATATGGATTTGAGTGAGGCATTTGGCAAGGTCCCCAGACTTGTTCAGAATGGCACGAGACACGGGATCCACAGAACCTTGGCTGTGTGGATTCACAATTGGCTTGCATGTAGGAAGAAGAATAGTAGTGGACAGAGCATATTCTACCTGAAGGTCAAGTGAATCGTGGAGTTCTGCAGGGATCTGTTCTTTGTGAATTTTATAAATGATCTGCACTAAGAAGTGGAAGGTTAGAGAGTTGTAGAGAGTGTAGAAGGTTGTCATAGGTTACGAAGAAGCAGATGGAATTCAAACTGCACAAGTGTGGTGATGCATTTTGCAAGGTCACACCTGAAAGCAGAATATATGGTTAACGGCAGCACTTTTAAGTGTGGAAGAACGAAGGGGGTCCAAATCCATACATCTCTCAAGTTTGCAGGGTAATAGGGCAGTTAAGGGCAGCCCAGGTATGCTGGGCTTCAATGCTTGTGGGATTGAATTCAAGAGCTGCAAGGTAACGTTGCAGCTCTATAATAAACTCTGGGTAGACCACACTTGGAATAGTGTGTTCAGTTCTGGTCACCTCATTACAAAAAGGATGTGGATGCTTTGGAGAGGGTGCAGAGGAAATTTACAAGGATAAGAGGTTACTTAATATTGATTAATATAGATAGGATGAACAGCCAGCACCTTTTCCATGATGCACCCATAGAAAATATCAAAACTTTCTCCTAGAGGGTGAGGGGAGGAAGCTTAAAGCAGATGCCAGAGGCAAGAGGTTTTTTTGCTTTTACACGGAGGGCAATGGGTGCCTGGAAAAGCACAGCTTCGGGTAGTGGTGAAAGCTGATACAATAGGAGCATTTAACACTCTTAGACAGATAGATGAATGCAAGAGGACTTTTTAAAAAAAAAAACAGGGAGGATGAAAACACCCACATGCAAAGGGACCTGGGAGTCCTTGTGCAGGAGCCTGAAAGTAAATTTGTAGGTTGAGTCAGTGGTGAAGAAGGCAAATGCAATGCTGGCGTTCATTTCAAGAGGAATAGAATCTAAGAGCAGGGGTGTGATGTTGAAGGTTTATCAGGCCCTGGTGAGACCTCACAGAATATCGTGAGCAGTTTCTGGCTCCTCATTTAAGAAGGGATATGCTGACATTGGAGAGGGTTCAGAGAAGGTTCACAAGGATGATTCCGGGAATGAAAGGGTTATCATACAAGAAGCATTTAATAGCTCTTGGCCTGTACTCGTTGGAATTTAGGAGAATGAGGGGGGGTGGATTGGTGTCTCAATGAAGAATTTTGAATGTTGAAAAGTGTGGACAGAGTAAATACTGAAAGGATACTTCCTATGGTAGAAAAACCTAGAAGAGGTTTGTTGCCACAGGTTACCTACTTGCCATAGGTGGTTGTGGAAGTCAAGTCATTGGGTGTATTTAAGGCAGAGATTGACAGGTTCTTGATTAGCCTGGGCATCAAAGGTTATGGTGAGAAGGCCGGGCAGTGGAGCTGGGTGGGGAAATGGATCAGCTCATGATTAAATGGCAAGGCAGACTTGATGCGGCTGAATAGCCTGTTTCTGCTCCTGCACCTTATATAGACCAGTTTCAGATGTGGACAGAGAAATAGCAGATGGAGTTTTATCCAAAAAGTATAGAGTTCATGGCAGGATTCATAATAGCATTAATGTGCAATGGGATTCGAGAGTCCAGATCCATAGCCCCTTCAAAGTGGTCACTCGCACAGACGGTAAGGGACAAGCCACACAGCATACATGTCTTCATTATTCATGGCACTGAGTGCAAGAGCAAGGAAGTCATGATGTTGCTGGAAGGTTCAGATAGACTTGGAATATAGTGTGCAAGGATCTGGTCATCCCATTATAGAAACAATTTGAAATGGGTTCAGAATAGATTTACCCAGGATGCTGTGAGGCTATTGGGAACTGAAAGTGTGCTGAGTAGATAGCAGGAAACCTGAGCCCCCAGGGGAAACCCTATGCAGACATGGGGAGAACATACCAACTCCTTACAGACAGCACTAGATTCAAACTCCATTCACAATCGCTGGCGCTGCAACGGCATGGTGCTAATCACTACGCCAACCAGGCAACCTTAACTTGCTCAGATGTTGTCAGGAATTCATGAACTGAGATAAAGGAAAGGGTAAACAGGTTAGGACTTTATTCCTTGGAGTGTAGAAGAATGAGGGGAGTTTTGATAGGGGTGTACAAAATTATGAGGGAGATAGACAGAGTAAATGTAGGTTGGTCTTTTCCTCTGAGGGCAGATGAGATACAAACCAGAGGACATGGGTTAAAGGTGAAAGTTTAGGGGGAACTTCTTCACACAGAGAGTGGTGGGAGTGTTGATGGTGCCCAGACTCAATTATAATTTTTAAGAAAAATTTGGACAGGTACATGGACGGGAGGCCTATGGATTGGGCGTAGGTCAGTGGGACCAGGCAGAATAATAGTTCAGTACACATTAGAGAGGCCTGTCTTCAGTGCTGTAATGTTCTATGGGAAAGGTTGAACAAACTTGGGGCTGTTTTCTCTGAAGCTTTGATAGGATCTGATTCAAGTTTATATAATTATGAGGATAGGATGGACAGTCAGGAACTTTTTGCCAGGGTAATAAAGCTACACAAGTACAGTGATGGAATGAAAGGTTGTTGGGCAAATTTTTATCCCCTTTTCACCAGTGTGGTCAGTGCCTGGAATGGGCAGTCAGGGATGGTGATTGAAGCACAAACAATGGCACATGAATATGTGAGGAAGAGAGAGATAAGAAGAGTTTTAGTTTAATTTGGCACTATGTTAGACACAGACATTGTGGGCTGTAGAGCCTGTTACTGTAGTATTGCCTCAATGGCAATGCAGGTGGGGACATGTCAGAATACAGGTAGTCCTCAACTTACGATGGGGTTGAGCTCTGGCACTCCCACCGAGTTGAGAAAATCAAAAGTTGAAAAAGGGCAGTGGGATCAGTGAGGGGAACAACACAGGCCTGTTGGGAGAGAGCGAGGCAGTGGGATCAGTGTGGGGCTGTTGGGAGAAAGCAGGGCAGCGCAGTGGGATCAGTGTGGGGAACAACACAGGCCTGTTTGGAGAGAGCGAGGCAGTGGGATCAGTGTGGGGCTGTTGGGAGAGAGCGGGGCAGTGCAGTGGGATCAGTGTGGGGAACAACACAGGCCTGTTCGGAGAGAGCAGGGCAGTGAGATCAGTGTGGGGCTGTTGGGAGAGAGCGGGGCAGTGCAGTGGGATCAGTGTGGGGAACAACACAGGCCTGTTGGGAGAGAGCGAGGCAGTGGGATCAGTGTGGGGCTGTTGGGAGAGAGCGGGGCAGCGCAGTGGGATCAGTGTGGGGAACAACACAGGCCTGTTTGGAGAGAGCGAGGCAGTGAGATCAGTGTGGAGCTGTTGGGAGAGAGCGGGGCAGTGCAGTGGGATCAGTGTGGGGAACAACACAGGCCTGTTTGGAGAGAGCAGGGCAGTGAGATCAGTGTGGGGCTGTTGGGAGAGAGCGGGGCAGTGCAGTGGGATCAGTGTGGGGAACAACACAGGCCTGTTGGGAGAGAGCGAGGCAGTGGGATCAGTGTGGGGCTGTTGGGAGAGAGCAGGGCAGTGCAGTGGGATCAGTGTGGGGAACAACACAGGCCTGTTGGGAGAGAGCGAGGCAGTGGGATCAGTGTGGGGCTGTTGGGAGAGAGCGGGGCAGTGCAGTGGGATCAGTGTGGGGAACAACACAGGCCTGTTTGAAGAGAGCGAGGCAGTGGGATCAGTGTGGGGCTGTTGGGAGAGAGCGGGGCAGTGCAGTGGGATCAGTGTGGGGAACAACACAGGCCTGTTTGGAGAGAGCGAGGCAGTGGGATCAGTGTGGGGATCAACACAGGCCTGTTGGGAGAGAGCGAGGCAGTGGGATCAGTGTGGGGCTGTTGGGAGAGAGCGGGGCAGTGCAGTGGGATCAGTGTGGGGAACAACACAGGCCTGTTTGGAGAGAGCAGGGCAGTGAGATCAGTGTGGGGCTGTTGGGAGAGAGCGGGGCAATGCAGTGGGATCAGTGTGGGGAACAACACAGGCCTGTTGGGAGAGAGCGAGGCAGTGGGATCAGTGTGGGGCTGTTGGGAGAGAGCTGGGCAGCGCAGTGGGATCAGTGTGGGGAACAACACAGGCCTGTTTGAAGAGAGCGAGGCAGTGGGATCAGTGTGGGGCTGTTGGGAGAGAGCGGGGCAGTGCAGTGGGATCAGTGTGGGGAACAACACAGGCCTGTTGGGAGAGAGCGAGGCAGTGGGATCAGTGTGGGGCTGTTGGGAGAGAGCAGGGCAGTGCAGTGGGATCAGTGTGGGGAACAACACAGGCCTGTTTGGAGAGAGCGAGGCAGTGGGATCAGTGTGGGAATCAACACAGGCCTGTTGGGAGAGAGCGAGGCAGTGGGATCAGTGTGGGGCTGTTGGGAGAGAGCAGGGCAGTGCAGTGGGATCAGAGTGGGGAACAACACAGGCCTGTTTGGAGAGAGCGAGGCAGTGGGATCAGTGTGGGGCTGTTGGGAGAGAGCAGGGCAGTGCAGTGGGATCAGTGTGGGGAACAACACAGGCCTGTTTGGAGAGAGCGAGGCAGTGGGATCAGTGTGGGGCTGTTGGGAGAGAGCAGGGCAGTGCAGTGGGATCAGTGTGGGGAACAACACAGGCCTGTTGGGAGAGAGCGAGGCAGTGGGATCAGTGTGGGGCTGTTGGGAGAGAGCTGGGCAGCGCAGTGGGATCAGTGTGGGGAACAACACAGGCCTGTTTGGAGAGAGCGAGGCAGTGGGATCAGTGTGGGGCTGTTGGGAGAGAGCAGGGCAGCGCAGTGGGATCAGTGTGGGGAACAACACAGGCCTGTTTGGAGAGAGCGAGGCAGTGGGATCAGTGTGGGGCTGTTGGGAGAGAGCGGGGCAGTGCAGTGGGATCAGTGTGGGGAACAACACAGGCCTGTTTGGAGAGAGCAGGGCAGTGAGATCAGTGTGGGGCTGTTGGGAGAGAGCGGGGCAGTGCAGTGGGATCAGTGTGGGGAACAACACAGGCCTGTTGGGAGAGAGCGAGGCAGTGGGATCAGTGTGGGGCTTTTGGGAGAGAGCTGGGCAGCGCAGTGGGATCAGTGTGGGGAACAACACAGGCCTGTTTGAAGAGAGCGAGGCAGTGGGATCAGTGTGGGGCTGTTGGGAGAGAGCGGGGCAGTGCAGTGGGATCAGTGTGGGGAACAACACAGGCCTGTTTGGAGAGAGCGAGGCAGTGGGATCAGTGTGGGGATCAACACAGGCCTGTTGGGAGAGAGCGAGGCAGTGGGATCAGTGTGGGGCTGTTGGGAGAGAGCAGGGCAGTGCAGTGGGATCAGTGTGGGGAACAACACAGGCCTGTTTGGAGAGAGCGAGGCAGTGGGATCAGTGTGGGGATCTACACAGGCCTGTTGGGAGAGAGCGAGGCAGTGGGATCAGTGTGGGGCTGTTGGGAGAGAGCAGGGCAGTGCAGTGGGATCAGTGTGGGGAACAACACAGGCCTGTTTGGAGAGAGCGAGGCAGTGGGATCAGTGTGGGGCTGTTGGGAGAGAGCAGGGCAGTGCAGTGGGATCAGTGTGGGGAACAACACAGGCCTGTTTGGAGAGAGCGAGGCAGTGGGATCAGTGTGGGGCTGTTGGGAGAGAGCAGGGCAGTGCAGTGGGATCAGTGTGGGGAACAACACAGGCCTGTTGGGAGAGAGCGAGGCAGTGGGATCAGTGTGGGGCTGTTGGGAGAGAGTTGGGCAGCGCAGTGGGATCAGTGTGGGGAACAACACAGGCCTGTTTGGAGAGAGCGAGGCAGTGGGATCAGTGTGGGGCTGTTGGGAGAGAGCAGGGCAGCGCAGTGGGATCAGTGTGGGGAACAACACAGGCCTGTTTGGAGAGAGCGAGGCAGTGGGATCAGTGTGGGGCTGTTGGGAGAGAGCGGGGCAGTGCAGTGGGATCAGTGTGGGGAACAACACAGGCCTGTTTGGAGAGAGCAGGGCAGTGAGATCAGTGTGGGGCTGTTGGGAGAGAGCGGGGCAGTGCAGTGGGATCAGTGTGGGGAACAACACAGGCCTGTTGGGAGAGAGCGAGGCAGTGGGATCAGTGTGGGGCTGTTGGGAGAGAGCGGGGCAGCGCAGTGGGATCAGTGTGGGGAACAACACAGGCCTGTTTGGAGAGAGCGAGGCAGTGAGATCAGTGTGGGGCTGTTGGGAGAGAGCGGGGCAGTGCAGTGGGATCAGTGTGGGGAACAACACAGGCCTGTTGGGAGAGAGCGAGGCAGTGGGATCAGTGTGGGGCTGTTGGGAGAGAGCTGGGCAGCGCAGTGGTATCAGTGTGGGGAACAACACAGGCCTGTTTGGAGAGAGCGAGGCAGTGGGATCAGTGTGGGGCTGTTGGGAGAGAGCAGGGCAGTGCAGTGGGATCAGTGTGGGGAACAACACAGGCCTGTTTGGAGAGAGCAGGGCAGTGAGATCAGTGTGGGGCTGTTGGGAGAGAGCAGGGCAGTGCAGTGGGATCAGTGTGGGGAACAACACAGGCCTGTTTGAAGAGAGCGAGGCAGTGGGATCAGTGTGGGGATCAACACAGGCCTGTTGGGAGAGAGCGAGGCAGTGGGATCAGTGTGGGGCTGTTGGGAGAGAGCGGGGCAGTGCAGTGGGATCAGTGTGGGGAACAACACAGGCCTGTTTGAAGAGAGCGAGGCAGTGGGATCAGTGTGGGGAACAACACAGGCCTGTTGGGAGAGAGCGAGGCAGTGGGATCAGTGTGGGGCTGTTGGGAGAGAGCTGGGCAGCGCAGTGGGATCAGTGTGGGGAACAACACAGGCCTGTTTGGAGAGAGCAGGGCAGTGAGATCAGTGTGGGGCTGTTGGGAGAGAGCGGGGCAGTGCAGTGGGATCAGTGTGGGGAACAACACAGGCCTGTTTGGAGAGAGCAGGGCAGTGAGATCAGTGTGGGGCTGTTGGGAGAGAGCGGGGCAGTGCAGTGGGATCAGTGTGGGGAACAACACAGGCCTTTTTGGAGAGAGCGAGGCAGTGGGATCAGTGTGGGGCTGTTGGGAGAGAGCGGGGCAGTGCAGTGGGATCAGTGTGGGGAACAACACAGGCCTGTTTGGAGAGAGCAGGGCAGTGAGATCAGTGTGGGGCTGTTGGGAGAGAGCGGGGCAGTGCAGTGGGATCAGTGTGGGGAACAACACAGGCCTGTTGGGAGAGAGCGAGGCAGAGGGATCAGTGTGGGGCTGTTGGGAGAGAGCGGGGCAGTGCAGTGGGATCAGTGTGGGGAACAACACAGGCCTGTTTGGAGAGAACAGGGCAGTGAGATCAGTGTGGGGCTGTTGGGAGAGAGCGGGGCAGTGCAGTGGGATCAGTGTGGGGAACAACACAGGCCTGTTTGGAGAGAGCAGGGTAGTGGGATCAGTGTGGGGAACAACACAGGCCTGTTTGGAGAGAGCAGGGTAGTGGGATCAGTGTGGGGAACAACACAGGCCTGTTTGGAGAGAGCAGGGCAGTGAGATCAGTGTAGGGCTGTTGGGAGAGAGCGGGGCAGTGCAGTGGGATCAGTGTGGGAACTGATAGCGGGCTGTCGGGAGAGAGCAGGGCAGTGGGATAGGTGTGGGGCTGATGGAAGTGAGTGGGGCAGCGCAGTGGGATCAGTGTGGGAACTGATAGCGGGCTGTCGGGAGAGAGTATAGTACAGATTCTACCTATTGTAACTTCGAAAAATCGTAATTTGGACCATTGCAAGTTGGGGTCTTGTACAGGCAAGTAGAAACAGTCATGGTCACAGAGCAAAGGCACTGGCACTTGGACCCACCATCCCATCACCTCCATAACTAGCATTTTCCAGCACTCAGCATGCCACCTTGTAGCCTCGGTAATTAAAGTACTCTAAAAACCATTGAACACAACAGCATAGAATCAGGCCATTCTGTCTATCTACTCTGTATCTATTCTGCCTACTCCCAATGAATGCACCTTAATCACCAGCACTCCATACCCCTCCCATCCATGTATCTGTGCAATCCTTAATGTCAAATTCAAACCTGCATCCTCCTCCACTGGCAGCTTGTTCTAATCTTAGCACCTTCTGTGTGAAGGCTTTCCTCCAGATGTCCTCTTTTCACTCTTAACCCATGTCCTCTATTTCACTCATCTCACCTAAACCTCAGTGGAAAAAGCATTATATTTACCCTGTCTATAACTTTGTACACCTCATCAAATCTGAGCTCAATCTCTGAAACCCGAGGGAATAAAATCAGATCTATTCAACCTTTCCTTGTAATTCAGCTGTTCAAGTTCCAGCAACATCCTTGTAAATTTATTTTGCAATCTATCTAATTGCTATCTTTCGTGCAAGTAGGTAATCAAAACTGCACAGAATACTCCAAATTTGGCAACTCCAATGTTTTAGACAACTTCACATAACTCCCAACACCTGATTTGTGAATGTACACCAACATCAACAGCTGTTTGAAATGGGGAAGAAATGCTCACCAGACACATCACATTCTGCAATGTACTGAGAAATATCAGTAGTTTCCTACCAGCAGTACAACTCAACCTATTTAAAAAACAGGGACATGGACACTTTACACTAGTGGTTGAACCTCTCATCCTGCTTCAATTAACTGTTGTTTCCCTGTTGACAAAATCAGCATGGCATGCACCAATGAAACATTTTCAAAGACCTACCAGCATCATCTGCAACGTGGGGCTTCCCAAGGGTTCCAGCATCTATTGGATTGAACAAAGAGTACCATGTCTGAAAAGGGCAATAAATGACCACACCTACATAACCAAGATATGCATGCCATCATGTCAAGCCTAAGAACACAAGCTCTTCAAGTCACCTAGCTCCATTTAGAATCACATGCTCTAACTTTAGACGTAAGTTTCAGTATAATTTGAACAAGGGGAATTGAAGTGGAATTGAATGGTGACCCAACAGTGAACAACATAAAACGAATCTTGCCCTTACTAATTTGTACTACAGTGGTATTTATTTGGTCCAGAATCAACTTTCAGCTCTCTGAATACCAGTCATATAAACATCAACTGGCCAACAACCCCCAGGCACTACCACATTATCTATGAAACATGAAATCTGAAGACAATGTAGATGAAACACAGGAATGCTGGAGGAACTCAACAGATCTCACAGCACCGATAGGGGGTAAAGATATGTCATCTACACTCCCTTTCACATTTGCCAGTGATCTCAGAAATTAAACACCAATCAGCCTTTAAAGTGTCTGGCGTGAAAGCAAAACCTGCTCAACGCTGGCATCAGATGATGACAAGTCAACTCTGGGGATTGCCAGCCTCAACCCCTAATACAATCCCCAGTGTCTGCAGATGCTGGTGTTGAGATCAGGCAAGTGTGAAATGGGCAATTGCATTGCAGGCACTTCCTATTAAAGGTAGAACTGGCCAAACACCAGAGGTGAAAGGCCCAAACCCCCATTCCTCTTCCTAACCCCTAAACCCCTTCCAATTTACTGGGATGCAAGTGTAAAGGGGCTTACATTTCAGGCTTGAGCTCTTATTCAAGATATGAATTAAAAGGCCATGGAGGAGTACAGGCCAACAGAAAAAAGGTGTCAATTGCATATGGATAGGACAGAAGAAAGTTGAGAATTGAATGGGGGGGGAAGAGGGGGCATTTTAACTGTGAATGCTGAGCTGGAAGAAAGGAGACAGAACCCCTTTTATACAGAGTTTGAAAGCCAGGTTTCATCTTCCTTTCAAGCACTGTGTGAAAGAACTGCAAGATGGATTGGGGGCGGGGGGGTGGTTTACTTACCCATCTTCGATCCAGCTCGGTTGGTAGTCTCAGTGATAAGAGCATATTTTACTTAAGAGCCAGCTTTTTTTGGTTTTGTGTGAACAAGCAAGCCGACTTCCTAAGATGGGACATGTCCATGGGAATACAGTATCAAAGGGGCTAGAAGGAGGGAGGAAGCTAGAAAGGGGACATCGGAAGAAAATGGGGGGTTAATGCCATCCAGTTGGAGGGTGGTCAAACACAAGTTGTTCTTCCTCCAATATGCAGGTGGTCTCAGTCTTGTAGTGCATGAGCCCATGGACAGACATGTCATGAAGGGAAAGGGGCTTGGAACTGAAAGGAGTGGCCACTGGGAAATCCCCACTAATGCAGCAGAGCGAAGGTGCTTAAGGAAAGTGATCTACCAGTCTGCATCCAGTTTCTCCGACATAGAGGAGACCACAGTGGGAGTAACAGATCCAGTAGTTGACTCCTACAGATTCACAAGTGAAGTGTTGCTTCACTTGGAAGGACTATTTGAGGTCCCGAATGGTGGTGAGGGAGGAGGTGGGTGCAAGTGCAGCACTTCCTGCAGTCACAGGGGATGCTGCCAAGGAGGCAATTAGTGGGAAGGGAGTGGACAAGGGAGTCACAAAAGGAGTGGTCCCTGCCAAAGGTGGAGAGTTGTGTCTGGTTGTTGGATCACGTAGTAATTGGCAGATAATTACATGTTAGATCCAGAAGCGGGTGGGGTGTAGGTGAGGACAAGGGGAATCCTGTCCTTATTATTCCTGAGGTCAGGGAAGATGTAAAGGTAATGGTGGTACAGGGGAAGTAATCTCTTTTGAAGAAAGAGGACATCTCGAATGATCTAGCACGGAAGGTGGGGTTGTAGAAGATGTCTGTCGAGGATATGTCGCCTGAGATAGAGAAAGATCAAGAAAGGTGAGACAGTAACTAGAGATGAACCAAGTGAACTTGAGGTCAGGTGGAAATTGGCAAGAAAGTGGATAAAGCAGGACCAAAGAAGTCATCAATGTTGTGGAGGAAGAGTTAAGGGGCCTTGTCTGTGTAGCTTGTAGCATGGATTACGCACATAGCCAACAAAAAGGCAGGCACTGCTGGGGCCCATGGCTACCCCTTCATCATGGAGAAAGTGGGATGAGTTAAATGAGAAGTCAAGGAGAGGAAGGATGGCATGGTGAAGGGAGGGAGGAGAACTGGAAAGGGGAAGGGGGAAGATGAGAGTAGGTTACCAGAAACCGGAGAAGTCTATGTTAAATGTCATCTGGCTGGAGTGCCTAGACAGAAAATCAGGTGTTCTTCCTCCAATTTGCTGGTGGTCCTGGTGGGATAGTACATAAAGCCATGGACAAACATGCAAGTATTGGAGTGTGACACAGAACTGAAATAGTTCGCCTCTGGGAGGTCTCCATCAATGGTGGAGACGGAGTGAAGGTGCTCAATGAAGCAACCCTCCAATCTGTGCCCATTATCTCCAAAGAACAGAAGGTCACAAAGGGAGGACCAGATGCAGTTAATCAGTCCTAAGGATACAGAAGTGAAGTGTTCCTTCACTTGAAAGGCCTGTTTCAGGCCCCAGACCTTGGTGAGGGAGAAGGTGTGGGAGAGAATTGGTGAGAGGTGATGAGTGTACAAGGAAGTAAGTACCAGAAATTCCAGAGGCTATGTGTTGGATGCATGGGTTAGTGGGGTGGTAGGTGAGGATAAGGATGGGGGGGAGGGATTTGTTGTGTCTGGGGACAGAGGGGGCCAGGTCAGATGAGGAAATGTTGGAGATGTGGGTGAGGGTTGAGTAGATGGTGGTAGAGGGGAAGCCACATTTGTGGAAGACGACTAACATTTCAGAAGATCTGGACTGGAAGACCTCATCTTGGGAACATGTGGCAGAAACAGAGAAATTGAGAGGAGATAGAATTCTTGCAGGATGTGAGGAAGGGTAGTCAAGGTAGCTGTGGGAGTTAGTGGGTTTGTTACACTGTATATGAAGGTGGAAATCCAGGAAGGGAAAAACATTGTTGAAGATGGACCAGGTGAGTCAGGGAGGAAGTTTTCTTTGAGGATAAAATGGATACCAGTTTGGTGGGGCAGGAGCATGCGAAAATTATAGGTCTGCCGGGACAATTGGGTTTGTGTATTTTGGGTAGGAGATAGAACCGGACAGTATGAGGTTGGGAAACAATATGGTTGGAGGCCATGGGAGGGAAATGACATGAAGTGATTAATTCAGTGATAGTGTGTGAGAGAGTGGCCTCTAGATCCAAGCCTCCGTCACTACTGGAGACTGGTTCAAACTGGCTGGAGGGGGTACCAGGTATCAGAACCAGAATGCAAGGAGGTGTCGAGGGCACTGGAGGGTCCCTGACAGTGTGGAAGTTCGGATCTGGAGTTCAGGTTGCCAAGGATTTGGACTAGACTGTGTGGCTGCAGAAGCGCTGGAGGTGAATCTACAGACGCTCGGTGACCTCTGGGGGGACTCTCTTTTGCTTCTCTCTGACTGTAAGAGGCGCTTAGGCAACTCTTGCCAGTGGTGAATCTGTCTGCCTTGCAGCAGACAAAAAAATTTTATGTGACATTATAAGACAATAAATTGAATCTTGAACCCTCGCCCTGGCTCCGGCAGATCACAGGACTGGGCCTCTGTTGCAAGCTCTCACGCATCCCCTCCCCCCCAACCCTTCCCTTCCTCCCCTAGAATCTTCCTACCCTCCACCTCCTGACCCACCACATCCTCCTCCTCCTCCCCCAAACCCTACCACCTGGTCTTTACCATCCTCTTCCTCTGACCTTCCCCTCTCTCAGATGGACTGCTTTGTCCTCAGTAGAGGCATCACCTTCGTTCCCCTTCATCCACACCACGATATCGTACACTTCTTTCATTGGCTTGAACTCTGCTAACTTGTACAACCAAGATTCTCCACCCACGCAGTGCAAGCTCCTTCCCCCACTTTAAACCTTCGTCCACCTCCTGGATACTTAGTTCCAGCCTGACACCTGCTTGGGACCTTAATATTTCCCACTGCCATCGAGTCATCAACTGCAGCAACTTCACTACTCCCCTCACTCATTCCAATCTCACCTCCTCTGAATACTTTGCCCTCCACACAACTACCAACCTCATCATCAAAACCAGACAAGGGTGGTGCTGTTGTGGTCTGGCACACTGACCACTATATGATCAAAACCAGACTCTAAGACACCTCTTAGTTACCCCTCCAACAGGGCACCACTAAAACTCATGAAACCAGTCTTGATTTCTCTAATTTCCATTAGTTTCCCCCATCTCTCCCCATGTACCTTTCCTCTCACCATCTGTTTCCTTTGCCCCAACTCTACATTGAGACAACACCCCTCCATTCATTCTCACCTTTCCACTCTCCTGTCCCCTATCCACATCCAATTTACAATGTTTGTCTGTACTTCTCCCCCTACCCTTTCTCTCCTTCACTCCAGCCCTTTAATTCAGGTATCTTCCTGCTTTTTACTCATACCTTGAAGGAGGGGTCAGGCCCAAAATTAAGGTTACCTATCTTTACTTCCTACCTGCTGAGTTCCTTTCACTTCTGTGTTTTCTTCCTTCTTCAGCAATTCCCACCCACCTCCAGCTTCCCACGTACCCTTCGTACTTCCAGCACACCTTTGACCCCCACCCCGTTTCTATCTCCACTGCAGCCTTTGACTACCGAAGTCAACCCTTTACCTCCAAACCACTCCCCACCATCCACCCATCCCATAATTGCACAACACCATCCCCACATCTTTCCCCCCTTTCCCATCCCTCCCCAGTGCCCCCAGACATTCCCTACCTATCCACACTTCTCTGCACCATCCCCATTCTGCGCCTCCTGCTCCCTCCACTTCACCCTCTCACCTGTCCTCCATCCCACTTGCCCTATACAACCCATCCCCTCTTCCACATGCTCCTCCTCCATCTACTATCCACCTTCACCTTCCCTTCCCCCACTACCTCACACATATCCCACTGCCAATACTCTCCAATCCCCATTCATATCCTCTCTGCCTCCTCCCACCTTCACCATACACACTCACTGGCTCCTCACCCTGCCCCCATCCACATTTCCTGTCTCCCCCCCCACCCTTGCTCTCCCCTATCCACATGGATTTCCCCTTCTCCCGCACACTCCGTCCATGCTCCACCTCGCTCTCAACTTGTCTCCAACACACAGCTTCCCACCAGCCCAACCACCCCCATGCACCCCCTCCATTGCCACACCCATGTCATAGAAGGAGAATGAGACCATTCAAGTGTTACGTAATTTTCCTCCAAACCCCATTCCCCTGCCTTCTCTCCACCCCACACATCACAAAACCACCCTCTCTTCCAAGGCTCTCCTCCCAGCAATGACTCTCCCCATCAGTCTCCCTGACCTGTCTCTTTCACACTCCTCTTCCTCCCCCCAGCTTCTCATCCCTCTCCTCCCTCCTGTATGTTCCTTCCAGTCTCCTCCTCACCCCTCTCACTGTCCATCCACCCCCTCCTCCTCGACCCCCTCCCCGTCCATCCACCCCCTCCTCCTCGACCCCCTCCCTGTCCATCCACCCCCTCCTCCTCGACCCCCTCCCTGTCCATCCACCCCCTCCTCCTCGACCCCCTCCCTGTCCATCCACCCCCTCCTCCTCGACCCCCTCCCTGTCCATCCACCCCCTCCTCCTCGACCCCCTCCCTGTCCATCCACCCCCTCCTCCTCGACCCCCTCCCTGTCCATCCACCCCCTCCTCCTCGACCCCCTCCCTGTCCATCCACCCCCTCCTCCTCGACCCCCTCCCTGTCCATCCACCCCCTCCTCCTCGACCCCCTCCCTGTCCATCCACCCCCTCCTCCTCGACCCCCTCCCTGTCCATCCACCCCCTCCTCCTCGACCCCCTCCCCGTCCATCCACCCCCTCCTCCTCGACCCCCTCCCCGTCCATCCACCCCCTCCTCCTCGACCCCCTCCCCGTCCATCCACCCCCTCCTCCTCGACCCCCTCCCCCCCCCTCTCCCTCCCCCTCCCCTCCCTCCCTCTCCCTCCCCTCCCCCCCCTCCCCCCTCCTCCCCCCCCCTCCCCCCTCCTCCTCCCCCCCCCTCCCCCTCCTCCTCCCCCCCCCTCCCCCTCCTCCTCCCCCCCCTCCCCCCTCCTCCTCCCCCCCCTCCCCCCTCCTCCCCCCTCCCCTCCCCTCCCCCTCCTCCCCCTTCCCCCCCCCTCCCCCTCCTCCCCCCCCTCCCCCTCCTCCCCCCTCCTCCCCCCTCCTCCCCCTCCCCTCCCCTCCCCCTTCCTCCCCCTCCCCCCTTCCTCCCCCTCCCCTCCCCCTCCCCCGGGCCACCACGCCGACCCAGGCCTCGGTGGCACCGCCCGACAGGCCGCCTGGCTTCCGGCTTCCTGCGTCCTGCCTCCCGCTGTCGGACCCGTGGCTCGGATGGAAGCGGCCGGGTGTTCGAGCGCCGCCCGGGCCGCCCTCTCTCCCCTCCCCGCTCGCCGACCTTTACCTGAGGAAAACTCGCCAGCGACGCCATCCACCCCGCCGAACCAACTCTCGCGACAACGCCGTTCCCGCGAGATGTCGGCCTCAGCCCTGCACGGCAATGCATGGGTCCTCGCGAGAGCGGCGGCCCGCCGGGTCACGTGGGGCGAAGCCCGCCGGGTCACGTGGGGCGAAGCCCGCCGCCATCTTGTGCCTCCCTGGGGCAGAGGTCGCCATTAAAGAACACAAGGTCATCAGGCTCATGTCGGCGCTTCCTCTCCCCTCGCCAGTCAGAGAAATAAATCAGAACATCAAACACGGTCAAAAATGTAAAATGAAAGCAGGAAATGTAAAATAAAAAATAAAAATGAGAAGTCCTCAGGCAGCCTGGTTGAAGTATAAACAGGACGCTGGAGAAGCTCAGCTGGTCAAACAGTGTCCTCCAAAGAGCAAAGATGACGATACGTGGCCGCGTTACGGGCTCAAGCCCGTCATCAGGGGGCAAACAAATTTCAGTGCCTGCTGACGCGTCCTCGTACCCTGATGACGGGCTCGAGCCCGAAACGTCGGCACGTGTCATCATCTTTGCTCTATGGAGGACACTGTTTCAAGTCAAGTTTATTGTCGTCCAATTGCACCAGCACAACCTGGCGAAACAGTAATCTCCGGTCCTCGGTGCAATACAGGTGCAGGCCAAGTATTCACATGGACTGTGACAGATTATTTGTGTATGAAGGAGATAAGTTGTGGCAGGTTTTTTGCAAACACTTCACAACACAGGGTTCGTTTAAAATTCCAGAGCTCTGCTTAAGCCACACAGCCCAGGCTCCAGGTGCCTTTGCACAAACTTTGAACAATGTTGTGAGAAACAGAATTACCTTCACAGATTTCACTCAAGACAAAAATTGAGAACAAAGAACATTTATTGTACAACAGTGCAAAGTTGGGTGCTTCCCCTTACTCTGGGAATACACACATATACTGGGGCTCACCCAACTTTTATACAGTTCATTTCAGTGTAGAGGTACCCTCGCCCCCAACATTCTTCTGCCTCCTGGTTTGGCATTTGGTAATTCTGCCTACATGCAGTTTCTGTAAACTTGAAAGACCATGGGGTATCCTGTCTGGGTCCCATCATGTCATTGTCCTTATTCATGAATCTGCCTTTGTTCTTATTCACACATCTCAACCCCCAGGACTTACAATTCTATATCAGAACTTGCTAATTCTTTCTATCACCATAAGACCCTTATTCTATTATACTTGCGTAACCCTACTCAGCACTTACTTAAGTTCCTCTAGTCCAGTCCAGTCTTCCTTATTTCATTCATACTAGCTTTACTTCCTATATTCTATTATCTCTCACAATCCACACTTTTTCTTTAGCTACGCTTAGTAAATTCTCAACTGGAAACTTGGTCTTTTTCCCCAGCGAGTCAGTAAACAAACTGCAATCTCAGCATTATCAGACGGAGTTCGGGAAACATACATCCTTTGGGTTGTAGGGATCTGACGAAGGGTCCGTTGAATTAAACACTGCACACAAGTCATTAGCCAGGGAAGTATCATGATGGCTAAAGTAATGAGTCCAACTGCTATAAGGGCTGTGTGTATCCACCTTCAGTCACCAGTAAAAAGTTCAACCGCCTGACCATTGTGACCGTTGTCATCAATCGATCTTCCACAAACTCCGCCCTCAGCAGCCAACAAGTAATCGAGAGCCAGTCAGTTTTGAGAAGCTGTAGCTCGTATCTGTCGTTGTTCTTCAGCCAATAGATCCAAGGCCGTCGCTGTCTGTTTGGTGATAATCTCCAAAATTGCCTGGAGTCTGGTTAAACGGTTTAAATGCCAACAGCTGTGGTACTCTGGAGCAGCTTGAGCCGTTTACAACTGGAATCCCCCTTATAGTGATGGCCTTTAGCCTTCCGAATGTATTCGTGACCCAAAGGATGATTTACAAGATGCCAAGTTGGGGGGTGTTTATTGTTACCTAACCTGTGAGTAGCAGCTTGTCTGCGAGCATTAGCATATATACCCCCTTCATCCCTACTCCAGGTGTAGCCCTGACTAATGTTCTGCCAATCATTTTCCCACCATCTTCTTTGTACCATATTTTTAGCACTCATCTCTTTAATATCTGTAGAGGCCAGGATGCCAACCCAATCCACTCCCCTAGGGCAGATCTGTTTCCCTGGTCCATGTTGGGATCCTAAATTAAACCATTCTAAATAAGGTACCCCACTATGAATAGACTCTATACCTGTGCCCTGTCTGCATTCTAAAGGTAAACTTGTCCATTCCTCCAAGTAATTATCACCTCTGCTGCCCCTATTCCAGGAGGACATAATACATTGTGTACAATTGGGTGGTTTCCCAAAAATTGGGAACTAGCAGAAAAACAACACAGCAAATAATAAAAATAAAATTACAGCACTTTTTCCCGGCGTAGCGTAACTTTCAGACCAGAAGGATGCGAGACTGTCCATCGACCCCCCTCCTCTGTTTCTCACAAATGGGGGCTCATCTGGGATCACACTCCCTCCACTGACAGAGTGCCCAACGACGGGGGTAGGTGCACCCCGGCTGATTCAGCTGGACTCCCGAACGATGGGTGACTGGTCAGTGGATGAAGCGAGTGATAGCCGAGAAGAGGCATTGAGAACAAACGATAGGAGAACTTTAAAGAAGCGCGCTAGGAATAGCTATTGGATCCCGGTAAGAGGAATTTTATTTACCTGCTAGTATGGGAGGAGTAAGTAGCAAGGGAAACAGTCCTAAAGAAGGACGATAAGAAGGAAGTCACGTGATGGAGTAGTGGCCGGACGGTGAACTCCAGCCCTCTCCAGAAAAGTTGAAAAAAATAAAGGAAAGCACAAAGGCACAAAAATAAAAATTAAAGTAAAGTGAATATAAAGGTGGAAAAAAGATGGCGATGAAAAAAGAAAAGTCGAAACCAACGGTAAGAAGAGAGGAAGAGAAGACAACGGAAGAAGAAGGAGAAGGCCTTACCTGTTCGAAGAGGCCCGCGGTGGAGAGAGAAGCCCACTCCCTCAAGTCGGTAGAAAGTGGACTACAAAAATAGCCCGACGGGAGGGGCGACCAGCTGGGGAGTCGATCTCCACAGCCGGCAATGACAGCTACAGAACAGCATCAGCAAGAGGAGAACATAGAAGACAACGAAAACAAGAAAGAAGAGAAGAAAAAGAAAATAAAGAAACAACAGATGGCCAACCCAGAGGAAGAAGAAGAGGAAGAGGAAGAGGACAGTGAAATGGAAGAAGAAGGGAAAGGCAAGACAATGGATATATTTTCTCTTATTAAAGAATACATGGAGTCATTTAAAGAATGGCAAGCACAAGAATTTAATGATTTAAGAAGAAGAATAAACAATACAGAAGAGAAAGTGAATAAAATAGATATGACCTTATCAGAAATAGGAAAAAGAATGGACAAGGTGGAAGAACGAGAAGCAGCTGTAGAAATGGAGGTAGAGGACTTAAAAAATAAATTAGAAGAATCTAATAAAAAAGTTAAAGAGACACAAGAGCTGTTAGCTCAGAAAATAGATATAATGGAAAATTATAACAGAAGAAATAACATAAAGATAGTGGGCCTTAAGGAAGATGAAGAAGGCAAGAATATGAGAGAGTTTATAAAAGATTGGATCCCTAGGATCCTAGGATGACCAGAACTACAGCAAGAAATGGAAATAGAAAGGGCACATAGAACATTAGCCTTTAAACCACAACCACAACAAAAGCCAAGATCCATTTTAGTAAAATTCCTAAGATATACTACAAGAGAAAAGGTACTGGAGAAAACAATGGAGAAAGTAAGAGAGGACAACAAGCCACTGGAGTACAAAGGGCAAAAAATTTTTATTTATCCAGATATAAGTTTTGAACTCCTGAAGAAGAGAAAGGAGTTCAATACAGCAAAGGCGATTTTATGGAAGAAAGGGTATAAATTTATACTAAAGCATCCAGCGGTATTGAAAATATTTATTCCAGGACAGCAAAACAGACTATTCTCGGATCCAGAGGAAGCACGAAAATTTGCAGAACAACTACAAAATAGACTGAGAGATGAAGACGTGTAACGAGAGTACAAAAGACTGCGAACTAAAAAGACGTGTGTATAGGACTATATACATATATAATACATATATTACATAAGTGTATGTGCATTTAAAAGAAAATATATAGTGTATAGAGAAGAATTAATGAGGGAAAAAAAGGGGAAGAGAGGAGTAAAGAGGGAATTTAGAGAGTGACCTTTGTTGTATATAAAAATTGAAATCTTTTCTGGTGGGGGCTGGGTAGGGAGAAATTACGGTCACTGCAAAATCAGTTGACACTTGCGAGTGAATTCGCAAATCCAAATGGAGAGGGGAGATGTGGTTGCCCGACAAGGGATAATGGGCAACTCAAGAAGGGAAGGGGACAATGGGGTTAAAGAAATATTAGGTAGGAGAATTAGGGGAATGTTTGATGCGTTAAAAATGTTGTCTTATAAACTGTTCAAAGAAAGAAAGCAGAAATGGATGAGAAGGAAAGGTGATGATGAGGAAACGGAAGGGAAAGATAAACAAAGTATAAAATGGCTACATTAAACTATATGACTTTAAATATTAACAGAATACATAACCAAATTAAAAGGAAGAAACTGCTAAATTTACTGAAAAAAGAAAAAATTGATATAGCATTCGTGCAAGAAACACACTTAACTGAAGTGGAGCACAAGAAATTAAAGAGAGATTGGATAGGACATGTAACAGCAGCGTCGTATAATTCAAAAGCTAGAGGAGTGGCTATATTAATCAGTAAAAATGTACCAATTAAAATAGAAGAGGAAATAATAGATCCAGCAGGGAGATATGTAATGATAAAACGTCAGATATATTCGGAGGTTTGGAATTTACTCAATGTATATTCGCCTAATGAAAAAGATCAAAAATTTATGCAGGATATTTTTCTGAAGATAGCAGATACGCAAGGGAATATATTAATAGGAGGGGATTTCAATCTCAATTTGGATTCAAACATAGATAAAACCAGGAAAAAAATTAACAGAAAGAATAAAGTAACCAAATTGATAATTAAATCGATGCAAGAAATGCAACTTTTGGATATATGGAGGAAACAACACCCAAAGGAAAAGGAATATTCATATTATTCGGGTAGACATAAAACATACTCAAGAATAGACCTATTCCTGTTATCAGCTTGTATACAAGATAGAGTTAGGAAAACAGAATATAAAGCTAGAATATTATCGGACCACTCGCCCCTGATATTGACAATAGAGTTAGAGGACATCCCTCCATGAATGTATAGATGGAGATTAAACCTCATGCTACTTAAAAGACAGAATTTTAGAGAATTCATAGAAAGACAAATTAAAATGTACTTTGAAATAAATACAGAATCAGTGAAAGATAAGTTTATACTATGGGACGCAATGAAAGCGTTCATCAGAGGGCAAATAATAAGTTACGTAACTAAGATGAAGAAGGACTACAATCAGGAAACAGAGCAGTTGGAAAGGGAAATAGCAGATATAGAGAAAGAATTAGCAAGGAAGGAAGACACAACTAAAAGAGGGGAATTGGTAGATAAAAAAATAAAATATGAAACATTTCAAACATATAAGGTGGAGAAGAACATAATGAAGACAAAACAGAAATATTATGAACTAGGAGAAAAAACGCACAAAATTCTAGCGTGGCAGCTTAAGACAGAACAAGCTAAGAAAATGGTATTGGTATCAAGGAAAAAAGACAAACAGATCACATATAATCCAACGAAAATTAATGAAAATTTCAGAGAATTCTACGAACAATTATACCAAACTGAAAACGAAGGGAAAGAAGGCAAAATAGATGAATTCTTAATTAAAATTGAACAACCGAAATTACAAACAGAGGAACAAAATAAATTAATAGAACCATTTGAAATAGTAGAAATACAAGAGACAATAAAAAATCTGCCGAATAATAAAACACCAGGAGAGGATGGATTCCCAATAGAAATCTATAAAACATTGAAAGATTTATTAATTCCTCCCCTCCTGGAAGTAACCATTGGCAAGAGTGACAGTAAATGGATATGTATCAAAACATTTTAACTTAAGCAGATCAACAAGGCAGGGATGCCCACTATCGCCCTGATTGTTCGCGTTAGCCATAGAACCACTTGCAGAACTGATAAGAACAGAAAATAAAATAAAAGGGATAAAAATAAAAGGCAAGGAATACAAAATCAGTTTATTTGCAGATGACGTTATAGTATACCTAACGGAACCAGAAACATCAATAAAAGAATTACATAAGAAATTGAAGGAGTATGGAGAAGTGTCGGGATACAAGATTAATGCAAATAAAAGTGAAGCAATGCCAATGAATAATGTGGATTTCTCAAAATTCAAGAAAGAATCACCGTTCAGATGGCAAATGCAAACAATACGATACTTAGGTATCTTTGGCTTGGCTTCGCGGACGAAGATTTATGGAGGGGGTAAAAAAGTCCACGTCAGCTGCAGGCTCGTTTGTGGCTGACCAGTCCGATGCGGGACAGGCAGACACGATTGCAGCGGTTGCAAGGGAAAATTGGTTGGTTGGGGTTGGGTGTTGGGTTTTTCCTCCTTTGCCTTTTGTCATTGAGGTGGGCTCTGCGGTCTTCTTCAAAGGAGGCTGCTGCCCGCCAAACTGTGAGGCGCCAAGATGCACGGTTTGAGGCGTTATCAGCCCACTGGCGGTGGTCAATGTGGCAGGCACCAAGAGATTTCTTTAGGCAGTCCTTGTACCTTTTCTTTGGTGCACCTCTGTCACGGTGGCCAGTGGAGAGCTCGCCATATAATACGATCTTGGGAAGGCGATGGTCCTCCATTCTGGAGACGTGACCCATCCAGCGCAGCTGGATCTTCAGCAGCGTGGACTCGATGCTGTCGACCTCTGCCATCTCGAGTACCTCGACGTTAGGGGTGTGAGCGCTCCAATGGATGTTGAGGATGGAGCGGAGACAACGCTGGTGGAAGCGTTCTAGGAGCCGTAGGTGGTGCCGGTAGAGGACCCATGATTCGGAGCCGAACAGGAGTGTGGGTATGACAACGGCTCTGTATACGCTTATCTTTGTGAGGTTTTTCAGTTGGTTGTTTTTCCAGACTCTTTTGTGTAGTCTTCCAAAGGCGCTATTTGCCTTGGCGAGTCTGTTGTCTATCTCATTGTCGATCCTTGCATCTGATGAAATGGTGCAGCCGAGATAGGTAAACTGGTTGACCGTTTTGAGTTTTGTGTGCCCGATGGAGATGTGGGGGGGCTGGTAGTCATGGTGGGGAGCTGGCTGATGGAGGACCTCAGTTTTCTTCAGGCTGACTTCCAGGCCAAACATTTTGGCAGTTTCCGCAAAGCAGGACGTCAAGCGCTGAAGAGCTGGCTCTGAATGGGCAACTAAAGCGGCATCATCTGCAAAGAGTAGTTCACGGACAGTTTCTCTTGTGTCTTGGTGTGAGCTTGCAGGCGCCTCAGATTGAAGAGACTGCCATCCGTGCGGTACCGGATGTAAACAGCGTCTTCATTGTTGGGGTCTTTCATGGCTTGGTTCAGCATCATGCTGAAGAAGATTGAAAAGAGGGTTGGTGCGAGAACACAGCCTTGCTTCACGCCATTGTTAATGGAGAAGGGTTCAGAGAGCTCATTGCTGTATCTGACCCGACCTTGTTGGTTTTCGTGCAGTTGGATAATCATGTTGAGGAACTTTGGGGGACATCCGATGCGCTCTAGTATTTGCCAAAGCCCTTTCCTGCTCACGGTGTCGAAGGCTTTGGTGAGGTCAACAAAGGTGATGTAGAGTCCTTTGTTTTGTTCTCTGCACTTTTCTTGGAGCTGTCTGAGGGCAAAGACCAGGCAAAATCTTCGCTAGGATTCTACTAAATAGAATAATACCTAGTGTCGCTGAGAATATTCTCCCAGAATCACAGTGCGGCTTTCGCGCAAACAGAGGAACCACTGACATGGTCTTTGCCCTCAGACAGCTCCACTTAGGTATACAAATAGATAAAAACCTCGGCCATCTATATAAACTCAATTATTATCCACTAATGAAAAAAATGCAGGAAGATTTAGAGCATTGGAAAGACTTACCATTAACACTAATAGGAAGGATAAACTGTATTAAAATGAACATTTTCCCAAGGATATTATACCTATTTCAGGCATTGTCGATACACTTGACAGAAAAATTCTTTAAGGAGTTAAAGAAAATAATAAGGAAATTTTTATGGAAAGGGGGGAAACCGAGGATAGCACTAGATAAATTAACAGAATGGTATAGACAAGGAGGCTTACAACTGCCAAATTTTAAAATTTATTATAGAGCCGCACAATTAAGATACCTATCAGATTTTTACCAAACAAAAGAAAAGCCAGATTGGACTAGATTAGAGCTAGACAAAATAGGGGAGAAGATACCTGAACATATATTATATAAATGGGATGAAAAATTGGTAAAACATAGGAATTCTCCAGTATTGCACCATTTGCTTAATATTTGGAAGAAGATTCATGTAGAAAGAAATAAAACAATCTACCAATTATCAAAACTAATACTGACGCAAAATCAGCTAATCCCTTTTACGGTAGATAACCTGTCTTTTAGAGAATGGGAGAAAAAAGGGATTAAAAGAATAGAAAATTGTTTTTCGGGGAATAAATTATTATCCTTTGAACAAATGAAAGATAAATACAATATAACTCAAGATACAGTGCTGGCATATTACCAATTGAAATCCTATTTAAAGAATACATTGGGAAGTAGTCTGAAGTTACCAGAAGGAAGCAATTTTGAATATCTGATTACAGACACAATGATAATTAAAAAATTTATAACAAACATGTATATCAAATTACAAGAAAAGGAGAATGAGGAAATAAATGATAAAACTAAACAAAAATGGGAACAAGATCTAAACATAAAGATAAAAAAGGAAACATGGGAGAAGTTATGCTCAGGAACTATGAGAAATACAATAAATACGAGATTACGTATGATACAATATAACTGGATACACAGGCTATACATTACACCTCAAAAGTTAAATAAATGGGACCCAACAGTATCTGATAGATGTTTTCGATGTAAAAAAGAAATGGGAACAACAATTCATGCAATCTGGACTTGTGAAAAGGTGAAAAAATTTTGGGAAGATCTAAACCAGATATTAAATAAAATTACAGAAAGCAATATACCAAAAAACCCAGAGATCTTCCTCCTAAGTAACATAAAAAATAAAGAATTTGGTCTTGATTTGGAGGGTGTACAAAAAAGATTTGTTAAGATAGCCCTAGCTGTAGCAAAAAAATGTATTATGTCAAACTGGAAATTAGAAGATAATTTGAAAATACAGCAATGGTATATAGAAATGAATAAATGTATTCCATTAGAAAAAATAACATATAGTTTAAGAAATAATATAACATTATTTGAACAAATATGGGAGCCGTACATGGAATATAATAGAGAAAACCTACCGGGACATCTATCACCTAAAATGACAAAAGGAAAAGAGAATGGAAAGAATTGACTCAGTGGAAGTTTTTGTTCGTTAATGTTGAGTGACAACATTGTTTGATGGGTTTGATGTATCTTGGACTCAAGAGTTTTGAATGGATGGAGGGGGAGGTGGGGGGGAGGGGAGGAGGGAGGGGGGGAGAAAACGACACTGTATATATTTGAAAGGAGAAATGTGTATATCTTGAATAATGTGATCTATAGTGTGAAAAATAAAAATTTTTTTAAAAAAAAGAAGGACGATAAGATCAGATACCTAAACATAGTCCGTTAGGATTAACGTTATCTGATTGGGGTGCGGGGAAAACCCGTGGGAAAGATAAACAGTCTACGGTCAGGAATGGGTTAAGAATCCGATAAAAGGGAGTTCGGTATATTGGCCAAAGTTCAGATCCGACAAGGACTGGATGTGTCAGGCATTGAACATCTGGCTCTACCAAAATCAAGGAGGTAATACCGAGAGCAGAGAATATGCAGCCTGTTGGCTCAGTGGATCATTTGGTCAAATAATTTTGAGCGAAAAGGAATGTAAGAACAAGAAGGATGAGGAACATTCTCCCCTGAAATACAAGGATGGGATGTGTTACATTCCCTTCCTCCACCTTGTGTTCCTCCTGTGCCGGCTCCTATCTTCCCCCTCTCACCTACACTTTACCCTTTTTCACCTTCCCCTCTTCCTCCACAGTTAGAGAAAGAAAAAGAAAGTAGGGGTGGTATGATGACCCACTCACAGAGTACAAGATTACCGCCTCAATTGACACGAAAGGGAGGAGACTTTGATTATGAGGGTCATTCAGAACAGTGTGAGACCCTTCGGGAGGGAAGGGCAGAACCCTTGGCAGTCAAGGAAGTTGTGGAGGGATAGCAGGGAAATGTTAGGAGCTGTGTGCCAGCTCCTGGACGTTGGGAGGAGTGCCAGGAATGGGGAAGTAGAGGCCAGAGCAGAGGCAGGGGTAGAGGAGAATTCCGGGGACAACAACCATTCCCGGGACCCCGTGGAGACCCTGGTAGAAATTGGGAAACAGGAGCATTAGTTTGCTATTATTGTAAAAAGGAGGGACACTTTAAGAGGGAATGCCCAATGCGAGCCAGGGAGACGCGATCTTATGCATTGATGGAGACAGATTATGAATAGGGGGGTCACGGTTCTCAGCCAATACACACCGTGGGGCTGCATGGAGAACCATTGGTAAATTTAAGCATAGGACCCCACGGTGACGAGATGACTTTTCTAGTAGATTCTGGGGCAGCCCGGTCTAGTATTTTACAACCACCCGAGGGTGTTAAAACAGAAGGGACAGTGCTGGTTTCAGGAGTGGGAGGACGAGATTTACGGTCCCTATACTAAAGAATGTAAGGATACAAATGGGAGAAAAGATAATAACAGAGGATATTTTACTAGTTTCCCAAGCTGGAGTTTGCTTGTTGGGACGGGATTTACAGGACCAATTGGCTATTGGTACCAGACCACAGGGATCAGGTATCGGGGTTCAATTTTATGTACTAACCGAGGAGGATCGGGATCTAATAAATCCTAGAGTATGGGCAAAAAGAGGCAATAGAGGAGGGTTAGATGTTCCTCCCCTGCAAGTTACTTTAAAAGACCCTGATCAAGTAATTAGACGAAAGCAGTATCCAATTCAGAAGGCTGGCCGAAAGGGGCTGCAGCCAGTAATTGACCAGTTGGTGAAAGATGGTATACTCGAACCTTGTATGTCACCTTTTAATACCCTAATTTTAACGTGCCGGAAGGTGGCTTACTGATTCTAGAATTTTAAAGTATGAAGCGATTCTCATGGATAGGGATGATTTGACCCTGATTATAAACAAAGAACAGAATCCAGCCGCCTTCTTGGTTTCTCCAGATTCTGATACTGTCCCCATTGATTTAGAACATGTATGTTTAGAAGTGATAGATTTACAGACAAAAATTAGAGATGATTTAAGTGATGAACCTTTACGGGAGGGTGAAAGATGGTTTATTGATGGATCTTCCCGCTGCATTGACGGCATTCGGTATAGCGGGTATAGTGTAGTGGATGGGACTGAAGGAGTTGTGATTGAAGCCGGTCAGCTTCCCGGTCATTGGTCGGCACAATCCTGTGAATTATATCCCCTCTGTAGAGCTCTCCAGGGTTTAGAGGGAAAGGTGGGCACAATCTATACCGACTCAAAGTATGCTTTTGGTGTAGTGCACACCTTTGGAAAGATTTGGAAAGAGCGGGGAATGATAACTGGGAAAGGACAAAAGTTGATCCATGAAAACTTAATTGTTCAATCCTTAGATGCTATTACCTGAGGAGATAGCTGTAGTTCATGTATGGGGCCATCAACTTATTGACAGTCCTGAAGCACAGGGGAACAGACGGGCAGATGAAGCTGCCAAATAGGCTGCACACACAGAAAAAATAGACATGCAGCTGTTACTCCCCACCCCACATGAGGTTCAAAAGACTCCCATCTTTTCACGGGAAGAGGATGTTTATGTGAAAGACCAGGGAATGCCTCAAACTGCCGATGGGTTGTGGTGGACGGCAGAGGGACGCCAAGTACTGAACAAAGCCTTGGCTCGTCAGATTATTGATCAGCTCCACCAGCAGACACATTGGGGAACACAGGCACTTGTTGATGCTTTTGTACGGTCCTTTAATTGCTCGGGAATATACACCATAGCCAAGCAAAGTACTCGGGGATGCTCAATCTGTCAGCGAGTGAATAAGAAAGTCATGCGCCAGGTAATGCCTGGCGGTCGCGATATAGCCATACGCCCGTTTCAACGAATACAGATTGACATCACGGAATTACCTAAGACAGAGGCTTATAAATACCTCCTGGTGATGGTGGATCATTTTACTCAATAGGTTGAGGTTTTCCCGACCCCTAATGATCGTGCTAGCACCGTTATCCAGATATTACTAAACTCTGTTATTCCGCGCTATGGCATTATTCAAACCACTGACTCAGATCGAGGTACACATTTTACCTCTCAGGTACTCCAGGTTGTGTGTAAAATCCTAGGAATAGATTGGCAGTTACATACCCCATGGCACCCCCAGAGTTCAGGCCGTGTTGAATGGATGAATCAGACCCTGAAATATCAACTCACTCGACTTCATGAGGAAAATGCCCTCTCCTGGATTAAATGCTTACCCTTAGCTTTAATCAGGACTCGCACAGCTCCTCGTAAGGACCTTGCTGTCTCACCATATGAAATGATGTTTGGTCTTCCTTACATGGGATTCCACACTGATACCCCTACCCCTGAGGCTAATGACCAGTACATATCTAAATATTTACAGGGACTTTCAACTTCTCTGTATGACTTAAGACAGAAGGGTTTATTAGCTCAAACCCCACCCCTGGACTATCCTATTCATTCTGTTAAACCTGGTGATTGGGTATATGTAAAAGCGTGGCAAGACCATAAACTAAAACCGATATGGGACGGCCCTTATTGTGTACTTCTGATTACAGACACTGCAGTGTGAACAAAAGAAAAGGGGTGGACTCACATACAACGCATTAAACAAGCTAATCCACGGACTAAAGACGTTGATAATACACCCTTCACTGTCTACGTGCAGTTTCTGTAAACTTGAAAGACCATGGGGTATCCTGTCTGGGTCCCATTATGTCATTGTCCTTATTCATGAATCTGCCTTTGTCCTTATTCACACATCTCAACCCCCAGGACTTATTAATTCTATATCAGAACTTGCTAATTCTTTCTATCACTAAGACCTTTCTTCTATAGTACTTGTGTAACCCTTCCTCACACTCACCCAATCCCCTCCCTCACAACAGCCATGGAAATGGGCCAATAGCATGTAAGATATGACTGTATGTTTATAGATACACTATATACACTATTGAGATAGACAACAGACTTGCCAAGGCAAATAGCGCCTTTGGAAGACTACACAAAAGAGTCTGGAAAAACAACCAACTGAAAAACCTCACAAAGATAAGCGTATACAGAGCCGTTGTCATACCCACACTCCTGTTCGGCTCCGAATCATGGGTCATCTACCGGCACCACCTACGGCTCCTAGAACGCTTCCACCAGCGTTGTCTCCGCTCCATCCTCAACATCCATTGGAGCGCTTACACCCCTAACGTCGAAGTACTCGAGATGGCAGAGGTCGACAGCATCGAGTCCACGCTGCTGAAGATCCAGCTGCGCTGGATGGGTCACGTCTCCAGAATGGAGGACCATCGCCTTCCCAAGATCCTGTTATATGGCGAGCTCTCCACTGGCCACCGTGACAGAGGTGCACCAAAGAAAAGGTACAAGAACTGCCTAAAGAAATCTCTTGGTGCCTGCCACATTGACCACCGCCAGTGGGCTGATAACGCCTCAAACCGTGCATCTTTGCGCCTCACAGTTTGGCGGGCAGCAACCTCCTTTGAAGAAGACCGCAGAGCCCACCTCACTGACAAAAGGCAAAGGAGGAAAAACCCAACACCCAACCCCAACCAACCAATTTTCCCTTGCAACCGCTGCAATCGTGTCTGCCTGTCCCGCATCGGACTTGTCAGCCACAAACGAGCCTGCAGCTGACGTGGACTTTTTACCCCCTCCATAAATCTTCGTCTGCGAAGCCAAGCCAAAGAAGAAGGAAAGATGTTTATGGGGATTAAAGCCTGTTAATCTCGAGTTCTGGTCTGTTGGGTCTAATTGATAGCGCTACAATTTAATCACTGTACCTACGTGCAGTGGCCAAGGTTATTCAAGCAGAGATTCTGGACACTGACCCCAAGGATCCAGACCCTCCATAAAATTTGATCAGTGAATGGTTTTGTAATGCAACACAACATTCGGGAAGAGGTTGATAAGCGAGACCTGTTGTATGTGTGGTATGTCTGGGTGTGTGTCTGGGTGTTTTGCACCGATGACCGGAGAATACTGTTTTGTTGGGTGGTACAGGTACTGTCCAATGACAATAAACTTTACCCCATTCATCCAAGTTACTTCCAGTCTCTACAATCTGAACTCAAAAGGAGTTTTATCACATGGCAGATTCAGTTAAAACTATTAATCAAATTAGGAGTGGGAAGTTGCTAGATTACATTTTACATTTTTGATCTTGCACAAATGTCTGTCACACAGAAGTTTAGATTGTGGAGAAGGTACTTTGTGTAAAATATAGGAAAACTGCCAAAAATGTTTTTTATTGCTACTTTTGGAATAAATAATTTGCCTTTCCCCTTGAATTTCTAGGAACTCAAAGTTCACGAGGTAAAAGTCTTGGCCAACTTGGTCCTGAAGGTTGGAGGATTCTGGTTTAATCAAGCAAAGAGCAGAATCAGGGTCACTGCAGTTAGAAGCAGGAAGGAAGATGGTAAATTTCAAGTGGAGTCGGATACAATAAAATAAAATACTTTTATTGTTATCAAGCAAGTTCTGGTGGAAATAACGTGCAGGAGGATGGATATAATGAGGCCAAAATCATGTTCAGTTCAAGTCACAATGCTCAAGTCACACATCTGAGCATAGAACATTACAGCACAGTACAGGCCCTTCAAACCTCAATGTTAGGCTGACCCACATATTCCTTTAAAGAATACTGAACCCTCCCTACCCCGCAACCCTCTATTTTTCTTCCATCCATGTGTCTGTCTAAGAGTATCTTAAATACCCCTAATATTCCAGCCTCCACCACCATCCCAGGGAAGGCATTCCAGGTCCCCACCATTCTCTGGGGATAAAACGTACCCCTGACGTCTTCCCTAAACTTCCCTCCCTTCACTTTGTTCCCATGTTCTCTGGTGTTTGCTGATCCTGCCCTGGGAAATAGGCGCTGTCTGTCCACCCTGTCCATGCCTCTCATAACTTTGTCGACCTCTATCATCTCCTCTCATCCTTCTACGCTTCAAAGGGAAAAGTCCCAGCTCTGCTAACCTCGCCTCATTAGACTTGTTTCCCAATCTAGTGTTTAGTCGAGCTTTAGGTCCTGGGTTTAACTGTATCTCAGGTGCTGTCTGTGTGTTCTCCCTGTGAGAATCTGGGTTTCATCTGGGTGCTCCAGTTTGAAGACCATAAAACATGGGAGTAGAAATTGGCCATTTAGCCCATTGAATCTGCTGGCCATTTAATCATGAGCTGATCCATTCTCCCACTCAGCCCCACTGCCCGGCCTTCTCCCCATAACCTTTGATGCCCTGGCTAATCAAGAACTGGTCAATCTCTGCCTTAAATACACCCAATGACCTGGCCTCCAAAACCACCTGTGGCCACAAATTCCACAGATTCACACCCTCTGCCGAAGAAATTCCTTTGCATCTCTGTTCTAAGTGGACGTCCTTCAATCCTGAAGTTGTGCCCTCTTGTCCCAGACTCTCACAATATGGGGAACAACCTGATTACATCTAATCTGTTCATGCCTTTCAATGTTAAAATGTTTCAATGAGGACCCCCCCATTCCAATGACAAGATCAAAATCAAAATTCAAGTTAAGAAAAAATGTACCCACCAAACACAGACGATTATATATTTCTACAAAGGGTCTTTCTTAAAACAGCTGGAGATCAAAACAATGTTTTAATTAGAGGAGATTCCAGTTTTTGTTTAGATCCAATATTGGATAAATCCACACAGACAGGGTCAAAAACTAATGCGTCAAAAGCCACAACAGCATATATGAAGGATGTGACCCTAATAGACTCATGGAGATGGTTCCACCCCTGAGCTCGAGACTACTCCTTTTACTCAAAACCCCACGATTCTTTCACCAGAATTGACTATTTCCTAATGTCACGACAGTTGGAATGCAGAATGGGTGAACCAGAGTTGTTACAAGATCAAACCAGCAACCACAAAGAAGGCAGATCACACAGGGGTAAAGATGAATAATTACTTTATTAACAAAAATTCACCCTCAAACTTTAATTCAAAATCCCATCTTTTATAACAATGCCCGCTGGTTACTATGCAAATTTCTGTAACAGTGTAAAACTAATAAATTCCCCAACCTAAATATAACATATTTAATTAAAGTCTAAGTTATATTTCCAACCAGCCCACAGAAAAACTTAGACTCAAAACAAACACAAAACACACAAGACTCACACAACTTCGATCTCAACCGAAGCAAAGATCATAAATAAAATTCAGTTTGTTTGGTAAACTGAAGCCAAAAGATCTTTGAGAGAGAGAGAGAGCACAAAATTTGAAGATTTCTTCTTGTGTTGCTTGCAGAGAGAGAAACAACGGACTTGGTCCGGATCCTTCTGGCTGCCTTTGGAATGTTCATCCTTATTGAAATCCCAACATTCTAAACTGTCCTCCAGACCATGACTCATGCTCTGGCCCTCCTTCCACTCCACAGCACCCCCAGTGGTGGTTTATTGTCCAAGTCCAGAAATTTCTAGATCATTTTCTGCACATGCCCAGTTCTTCTCCCACTCTCTCAGCAGTCCACCTTCACCTTGGTTCTCTAAGGCAAACTGTCACCACACAACACATAGGCCAATACACAACACAGAACTCTGTAACACCTCCCCTGCTAAAAAAAAAATTAGGTCCACAAGAACAAATTTTTAACAATTAATGGAAGTATTACATAAATAAAATTAAATAAACACTCCATTTTTTTTACATTAAGTGTGATTAGATTCATATCTACCCAGATTAACATCTTGACAAACATTATTCATTCCTTTTATGTGTGTAATAATGAAATCATACTCTTGTAACATTAAGCTCCAATTCAATAACCATCTGTTCTTATTTTTCATTTTAGACAGAAAAACTAATGGATTATGATCAGTTTATATTATTAACAGTTTTTGAACAGTACAAATATACACATCAAAATGTTGCAACGCTAAAACAGCACTAACTCCTTCTCAATGGTTGAATAATTTCTTTGATGGCTTTTCAAAGTTAGAGGACACAAGTACAGGCTGATGGCATAAAATGGCCTGAAACTTCAGAAATACTTCCTGGCATGCACCAGACCAGATAAATTTTTCTTTCTTTCCAAGTAGTTTTGTTAATGGGAGTGCAATTTCTGCAAAGTTTTTACAAAATCTACAATAGTAGCCAATCATACCTAGAAATCTCCAAAGAGCTTTCTTATTACCTGGGATAGGGAATGCAGTGACAACCAGTGCTACCGGTCCCTGTCCTACCACATAACCCAGATAAATTACAGAGGCATGTCCAAACTCACTCTTGTGCAAATTCACTGTGAGGTGTGCTTCCACCAGTCTCTGAAATAACTGCTCTAATTCAAGCATGTGTCCTTCCCATGTATCTGTACAAATTACTAAATCATCGATATAGGCTCCTGTGTGCTCTAAACCCTGAATTACTGGATTAATCATTCTCTGAAATGTGCCAGGTGCATTTTTCACCTCGAAAGGCATAACATTATACTCCTACAATCCCAAAGGTGTAACATATGCAGAAATCTCCCTGCCTTTCTCTGTCAAAGGAACACACCAGTATCCTTTTAAGAGATCAATCTTCATAAGAAACTTAGCCTTCCCCACCTTATCTATACAATCATCTATTCTGGGGATAGGGAACACATCAGTCTTTGTCACCATGTTTACCTTTTGATAATCTGTACAAAACCTAATTGAGCCATCTGGCTTAGGCACCAGAACATAGGGTGAACTCCAATTTGAACTTGATTTTTTGGATGATGTCATTTTTGAGCATATAATCCATCTCTTGATCCAACAATCTGCTCTTTTCCTGATTAACTCGGTATGGATGCTTCTTAATAGGCTTAGCATCACCGACCTCCACATCATGACAAGCCACAGTAGTTCTTCTTGGAACATCTGGGAATATATCCTTAAATTTCATAGGTAATATCTTCATTTTTTCTCTTTCTGATTTAGTCAAATGCATTAACTTGGTGTCTAAGTTTGTAAAACTATAGAATTTTCCAGCCTGGGGCTTATCACTTTCTGTGCTCCATGACCTTCCACAAAACTTATCTCCTCCTTACTTTCCTTTATAACTAGCATCTTGGTGGGAATCCTAGTCTCCTCCTCGGTCATTTTCTCCAAGTAAGGTTTAAACATGTTCACATGTCAGACCTGTGTCTCTCTTCGATGATCAGGCATCTCAATGACATAGGTGACCTGGTTAATTTTTGATTTCACCTTGTATGGTCCTGAAAACTGAGCTCTCAAAGGGTTTGACTCCATTGGAAACAAAACCAATACTTTGTCACCAGGTTTAATGTCACTAATTTTTGCTTTTAGATCATACCGAATTTTCATTTTTCCCCGAGCAGTTTTTAAATTTTTCCTTGCCATCTCGCAAGCCCGATGTAATCTGTTTTTAAATTTGAAAACATAATCCAACAGATTTGATTGTAAATCATTATGTATCCACTGTTCCTTCAACAATAGTAATGGACCCTTGACTTCATGACCAAACACCAACTCAAATGGACTTAAGCCAAGAGACTCCTGAGTTGCCTCTCTAACAGCAAACAATAACAAATGGATTCCTTCATCCCAATCCTTATTATTTTCCATGCATTAAGCCGTCATCATATTTTTCACAGTTAAATGGAACCTTTCCAAGGCCCTTTGACTTTCAGGATGATAGACAGACGACACAATTTGATGGGCTCCCGATTCATACATCACCTTTTGAAATATTCCAGACATAAAATTACTCCCTTGGTCTCATTGAATTTACCTTGGTAGGCCAAACAGCGTGAAAAATTTTAGCATAGCCTTCACAGTCGTCTTTGCTTTAATGTTTCTCAGAGGAATAGCCTCTGGAAACCTTGAAGATGTCCACATGAGTGTAAACAAATATTCATTTCCCACTTTGGTTTTTGGCAATGGGCCAACACAATCCACTATCACTTTTGAGAAGGGCTCCCCAAAATGCAGGGATGGGTTGTAAAGGTGCCACTGGTGGTCCTTGATTAGGCTTGCCCACCAGTTGACAAGTGTGACAGGTTCTACAAAAGTTCACAACATCCTTTCTTAATTTCAGCCAATAAAACTGTTTCCTTATCTTTTCTACCATCTTCTTCCCCCCAAGATGACTTCCGAAAGGTGTACTATGACCCAACTTTAATATTTCATTCCTGTAAGTTTTGGGAATTACAATTTGCCTTATTACCACCCAGTTTTCACTGGCAGGTATCACGTGTGGTCTCCACTTTCTCATCAATATTCCGTCTTGAACAAAGTAACCTACTGGCACAATTTCAATTTCTTGGTTAGACAGAATCTTATCTCTTATCCCAGCAAGATCAAGATCCTGCTTTTTTCTGGCTATTAATTCCTCTCTTGACAACAGCAAAGCTGGATCCTTAGGTTTGTCCTCAGTGCTCGTCTCCACTACAGGATCATCACAGACTTTCTCTTCCTCTATTTTTTTTCTAGACATGGCTCTAGTAATGACACACGCAGGGTAGATTTCCAAATCCTTTTCAGACTCATAAACCAATGGCTTACTTGTGAGTTTCACCGCAGGTATGACTTTACCCTCTGCTAAATCATTCCCTAACAAAAGAGAAACCCCACACACCAACAGACTTGATCTTATCCCGATCGTAACCGGGCCATTAACTAAGTCTGATTTCTCACTATTCTATGCAAAGGTTTAGACTCTGCTTCACCACCAATGTCTTTAATTAAATTCACATCTCCAGTATCGGTCTCCTCATTTAAAATGTTGCTTAATACAAGCGATTGGGGTGCTCCAGTATCCCACAGGATTTTAACTGGCACTTGATTGGATCCTTCTTTAACCGAAATGAAACCTTGAGACATGAATGGTTTAAAAATATCCCTAACATTCTCACTCTGAACACAGGCGGTTGGTGCCACCCCTTTCTCTTTCTTCCTTTTTAGTACAGGACAATTTGTTATTATGTGCCCTGGCTTTTTACAATATAGTGGCAAATAACACTCAAAAATGTTTCCTTCACCCATTTCTCTTCCTCTTTTCCTTTAACCTCACTTCTAGATTTTCTCTCTACTCTACTTGGATTATCAACAGTATTCCTTTGAAATGTTTTACCTGGTGTCCACTTAGGCTTCTGGGTTAAAGCATATTCCTCTACGAATTTAGCCAATTCTTGCCACGTTTTTATATTTTTCTCTCCCAAGTACACTTGAATATCATCAGGAGCATAACTTTTAATCTTCTCAATCAGAATGATTTCCCTCAATAAATCAAAGTTATTTTCTACTTCCACTGAGGCACTCCACAGCTCAAAACACACAACCTTCCTATAACCAAAATCCAGGTAAAATTGCGTTGCTGCTTTGTTTAAATTCCAGAACTTTTGTCTATAAGCCTCTTGGACTAGTTCATAAGATCAGAGTATAGCCTGCTTTACAAATTCGTAATCAGCTGCTTGTTGTACCATGAGACACGAGTCCACCTCTTGGGCTTTCCCTTTAAGAAAACTTTGTAGCAGGAGTGACCACTGGTCTAGTGGCCATTTTTAATTTACAGCTACTTTCCCAAAATGCTGAAAATACTGGTCTATTTCAGCTTCCTCAAATGGAGGAACTAACCTCACTTTTCTACTGACCAGAAACCTCTCTTCCTGACCAGCACGTGGGTTTTGGGCTTCTCCCTCTCCTTGGGTTAGGATCTGCCTCAATTTAGCTAGTTCTAGCTCATGCTTCTGTTCTTTGTCTCTCTCCTCCATTTCTTCCTGCCTTACTGCTTCCCGTTTGGCTTTCCTTTCTGCCTCTCTTTTTCCCTCTAATTCTAGTTTTCTCAAAGACAACTTTACTTCCTCTGAAGTTTTCAACTTTAATGTTCTAATGCAGCTGTTCTAATGCAGCTTCTTCAAATACCCCCTTTCCTACATGGTGCTTAACAATCTTTTGGGCCATTTCCTTTTTTTTTCATCCCAGTTCTTACTGTAAGAAGTTTGAACCATCAGTTCTGACTTTTGAGCCATTTTAAAATTAACCACTGAAGGATTAGCGATGAACTGGTCAATATTCACAGCTGCTGGGTTTTCAGCTGGTGATTTATACACCCATCGTTTATTTTTAATTTCAAGTTGGAGGTTGAGTCAAACTCAGACGACTGATAACGAAGGACAAGTCAATCACCCCTAAAGCTTCCAAATTGGTTTGATTCCGGACGATGCCCCCAAATGATGTTACAAGATCAAACCAGCAACACAGGGGTAAAGATTAACAAAAAATTCACCTTCAAACTTTAATTCAAAATCCCCCCTTTTATGCGCTAGTGAGGGTAGAAATAGGAGGATGTGGAGGATGAATGCGTGGCTAAAGAGATGGAGCAGGGGGCAAGGGATAAGATTTCTGGATCATTGGGATCTCTTCTGGGGAAGGTCGGACCTGTACAAAAGGGACGGACTCCACTTGAACTGGAGGGGGACCAATGTGCTGGCAAGCAGATTTGCTAGAGCTGTGGGGGAAGGTTTAAACTAGTTTGGCAGGGGGGTGGGGAACAGAGTGTGAGTGCAGTGTCAAGGGAGCACAGCCACCTAGTTAGGAATAAAAAAGATAACAAAGGTAGGATGGAGATTAGGGTGAAGGTAGAAAAGAGAATATATGTGAGGGTCATTCTCTGAAATGCATATATTTTAATGCAAGAAGCATCGTGAACAAGGTAGATGTGAGAGATAATAGATTATAGGAAGTAAAGTTAGTATGAATGAAATAAGGAATAATAGACTGGACTAGAGGAAGTTAAGTAAGTGCTGAGTAGGGGATGAATTCCGATAAGAGTGTGAGGAAGGGTTACACAAGTACAATAGAAGAAAGGTCTTAGTGATAGAAAGAATTAGCAAGTTCTGATATAGAATTTTAAGTTCTGGGGGTTAAGAGGTGTGAATAAGGACAAAGGCAGATTCATGAACAAGGACAATGACATGATTGGACCCAGACAGGATACCCCATGGTCTTTCATTACAGAAACTGCACGTAGACAGAATTACCAAATGCCAAACCAGGAGACAGAAGAATGTTAGGGGGTGGAGGGTACCTCTACACTGAAATGAACTGTATATAAGTTGGATGAGCCCCAGTATGTGTGTGTATTCCCAGGGTAAGGGGAAGTACTCAACTTTGCACTGTTGTACAATAAATGTTCTTGGTTCTCAATTTTTGTCTCGAGCGAAATCTGTGAAGGTAATTCTGTTTCTCACAACATTGTTCAAAGTTTGTGTAAAGGCACCCGGAACCAGCAGAAAAACCCTTTGTGTATTGTATACTTCTGATTACAGACACTGCAGTGCGAACAAAAGAAAAGGGGTGGACTCACATACAACGCATTAAACAAGCTAATCCACGGACTAAAGACATTGATAATACACACTCCACTGTTGGAATCTAGGGGCTAAAATATCATGGAATAGAGGACTATGTGGGGAGGAGTCACGTGATGGAGTAGTGGCCGGTCGGGGAACTCCAGCCCTCTCCAGAAAAGTTAAAAAAAGATAGAGAAAAAGCAAAGGCACAAACTTAAAAACCAAAACAAAGTGAAAGTAAAGGTGTGAAGACAATGGCAGCGAAGAAAGAAAAACTAAAAACAACGGGAAGAAAAGAAGAAGGAAAGAATGTCGGAAGAAGAAGGTGAAGGCCTTACCTGTCCGAGGAGGCCCGCCGCAGAGAGAGAGGCCCGCTCCCGCAGGTCAGTGGAGGTCCCGGGCTCGGGACTACAAAAATGGCTCGCAGAGCCGAGTAAAGGTGCGCAACCGCGCATGCGCGATGCGCATGAAAAAAAACCCACTGACGGGAGGGGGGGAACGGCTGCGGAGTCGATCTCCACAGCTGAGAGAGACACCTGCAGCACAGCAGCAGGTGCAGAACACAGACAATAATGAGAACAAGAAAGAAGAGGGTAAAAAGAAAACAAGGAAACAACAGATGGTCAACCCAGAGGAAGAAGAAGAAGAAGAACAGAAAGAAGTGGAAGAAGAAGAGAAAAGCAAGACAATGGATGTAGCTTTTTTTAAAGAATATATGGAATCAGTGAAAGAATGGCAATTACAAGAATTTGATGAGATAAAAAGAAGAATTAAGAATGCAGAAGAAAAAATGAATAAAATGGAAATGGCCATATCAGAGATAGGAAAAAGAGTGGATAATGTGGAAGAACGAGAAACAATTGTAGAAATGGAAGTAGAGGAATTAAAAGAGAAATTTGAAGAATCTAATAAAAAAGCTAAAGAGGCACAGGAGCTGTTAGCTCAGAAGATAGATATAATGGAAAACTATAATAGAAGAAATAATATAAAGATAGTGGGGCTTAAGGAAGATGAAGAAGGAAAGAATATGAGAGAATTTATAAAAGATTGGATCCCCAGGGTCCTGGGAAGACCAGAATTACAGGAAGAAATGGAAATAGAGAGAGCACATAGAACTTTAGCCCCGAAACCACAAACGCAGCAAAAACCAAGATCCATTTTAGTAAAATTCTTAAGATATACAACAAGAGAAAATATATTGGAGAAAGCAATGAAGAAAGTAAGAGAAGACAAAAAGCCACTGGAATACAAAGGTCAAAAAAATTTTTTCTATCCAGACATAAGTTTTGAAATCCTGAAGAAGAGGAAGGAGTTCAATACAGCGAAAACGATCTTATGGAAAAAAGGATATAATTTTATGTTAAGGTACCCAGCGGTACTTAAAATAATTATTCCAGGGCAGCAAAACAGACTATTCTCGGATCCAGAGGAAGCAAGGAAATTTGCAGAACAACTACAAAACAAGCAGAGAGATGAAGACATGTAACGAGAGTAAAAATGACCACGAACTATATGTATGTGTGTAAAGGGGTATATGTGTGTATATACATATAGTGTGCATACATAAATGTATCCGTATTTAGAGGAAAATATATAGAGGATAGACAAGAATTAATAAGGGAGGGAAATGGAATAGAGGGAATAAGGAGGGAATTAAAAGAGTGACCTTTGTTACATATAAAAATTGAAATCTTTTCTGGGGGGGCTGGGTGGGGAGGAGTTATGGTCACTGCAAAATCAGCTGACGTTTGCGAGTGAATTCGCAAATCCAAATGGAGAGGGGAGATGTGGTTGTCCGACAAGGGATAAAGGACAACTCAGGAGGGGAAGGGGAGATTGGGGCTAAAGAAGTTTTAAATAGGAGAATAAGGAAAATGTTTGAGGTTTTAGAAATGTTGTCTTATAAAGGGTTCAAAACAAGAAAACAGAAATGGATAAGAAGGAAAGGTAATGATGGAGAAACGGAAAGAGAAGATAAACAAAGTATTAAATGGCTACGTTGAACTATATGACTTTAAATATTAATGGAATACATAACCAAATCAAAAGGAAGAAACTGCTAAATTTACTGAAAAAAGAAAAAATTGATATAGCATTCGTGCAAGAAACACATTTAACTGAAATGGAGCACAAGAAATTAAAGAGAGATTGGGTAGGACACGTAACAGCAGCGTCGTATAATTGAAAAGCAAGAGGAGTAGCTATATTAATTAGTAAAAATGTGCCAATTAAAATAGAAGAGGAAATAATAGATCCAGCAGGGAGATATGTAATGATAAAATGTCAGATATATTCGGAGTTTTGGAATCTACTCAATGTATATTCACCTAAACAAGAAGATCAAAAGTTTATGCAAGATATTTTTTTGAAGATAGCAGATACGCAAGGGAACATATTAATAGGAGGGGATTTCAACCTGAATTTGGATTCAAATATGGACAAAACTGGGAAAAAAAATTAACAGAAAGAACAAAGTAACCAAATTTATAATTAAATCGATGCAAGAAATGCAACTTTTGGATATATGGAGGAAACAACACCCAAATGAAAAGGAAAATTCATATTACTCAGCTAGACATAAAACATACTCAAGAATAGACCTATTCCTGTTATCAGCTCGCATGCAAGACAGAGTTAGAAAAACAGAATATAAAGCTAGAATATTATCGGACCACTCACCCCTGATATTGACAATAAAGTTAGAGGACATCCCTCCAAGAATGTATAGATGGAGATTAAACCCCATGTTACTCAAAAGGCAGGATTTTAGAGAATTAATTGAAAGACAAATTGAAATGTACTTTGAAATAAATACGGAATCAGTAGAAGATAAGTTTATACTATGGGATGCAATGAAAGCGTTCATCAGAGGGCAAATAATAAGTTATGTAACCAAGATGAAGAAGGACTATAATCAGGAAACAGAGCAGTTGGAAAGGGAAATAGTAAGGATAGAAAAAGATTTAGCAATGAGGGAAGATACAACTAAAAGAAGAGAATTGGCAGATAAAAAAATAAAATGTGAAACACTACAAACATATAAGGTGGAGAAGAACATAATGAAGACAAAACAGAAATATTATGAACTAGGTGAAAAAACGCACAAAATCCGAGCATGGCAGCTTAAGACAGAACAAGCTAAGAAAATGGTATTGGCATCAAGGAAAAAAGACAAACAAATCACATATAATCCAAAAGAAATTAAGGAAAACTTCAGAGAATTCTATGAACAATTATACCAAACTGAAAACGAAGGGTAAGAAGGGAAAATAGATGAATTTCTAACTAAAATTGAACTACCAAAATTACAAATAGAGGAACAAAATAAATTAACAGAACCATTTGAAATAGTAGAAATACAAGAGATAATAAAAAAATTACCAAATAATAAGACACCAGGAGAGGATGGATTCCCAATAGAATTCTATAAAACATTTAAAGATTTATTAATTCCTCCCCTCCTGGATGTAATCAACCAGATTGATAAAACACAAAGCTTACCAGATTCATGTAAAACAGCAATAATTACAGTAATACTAAAGCAAGGGAAAGACCCACTCGCACCAGCGTCATATAGACCAATATCATTACTTAACACAGATTTTAAGATAATAGCTAAACTATTAGCAAACAGATTAGCAGAGTATGTACCTAAAATGGTAAATCTAGACCAAACTGGATTTATTAAAAAAAGACGGTCAACAGACAATATTTGTAAATTTATTAACTTAATTCATGCAGTAGAAGGGAATAAAGCGCCAACAGTAGCAGTTGCTTTAGACGCAGAGAAGGCCTTTGACAGAGTAGAATGGAATTATTTATTCAAAGTATTGCAAAAATTCAGTTTACCAGAGAAGTATATTAATTGGATTAAAGCATTATATAAGGGACCATTGGCGAAAGTAACAGTAAATGGATATATATCAAAGCAATTTAACTTAAGTAGGTCAACATGGCAGGGATGCCCACTATCACCCTTATTGTTCGCGTTAGCTATAGAACCACTAGCAGAATTGATAAGAACAGAAAATAATATAAAAGGGATAAAAATAAAAGACAAGGAAAATAAAATCAGTTTATTTGCGGATGATGTTATAATATACTTAACAGAACCAGAACTATCAATAAAAGAATTATATAAGAAATTGAAGGAATTAGGAGAAGTGTCGGGTTACAAGATTAACGTAAATAAAAGTGAAGCAATGCCTATGAATAATGCCTATGAATAAAAATACAACAGAAATTCCACTGAGTCCATTCTTTTCATTTCCTTTTCCTTCCGTTAACTTAGGTAGTGATTGTCCCCGGTAGGTTTTCGCTATTGTGTTTAATGTAAGGCTCCCATATTTGTTCGAATATTTCAATATTATTTCTTAAACTATTTGTTATTTTTTCTAATGGAATACATTTATTCATTTCTATATACCATTGTTGTATTTTCAAATTATCTTCCAATTTCCAGGTTGACATAATACATTTTTTTGCTACGGCTAGAGCTATCTTAACAAATCTTTTTTGTGCATCTTCCAAATCAATTCCAAATTCTTTGCTTTTTATGTTACTTAGGAGGAAGATCTCTGGATTCTTTGGTATATTGTTTTCTGTTATTTTATTTAATATCTGATTTAGATCTTCCCAAAATTTTTCTACTTTCTCACATGTGCAGATTGCATGAATTGTTGTTCCCATTTCTTTTTTACAACGAAAACATCTGTCAGATAGTGTTGGGTCCCATTTATTTAACTTTTGAGGTGTAATGTATAGCCTGTGTATCCAGTTATATTGTATCATACGTAACCTCGTACTTATTGTATTTCTCATCATTCCAGAGCATAACTTCTCCCATGTTTCCTTTTTTATCTTTATATTTAAATCTTGTTCCCATTTTTGTTTAGTTTTACCATTTGTTTCCTCATTCTCCTTTTCTTGCAGTTTAATATACATATTTGTTATAAATCTTTTGATTATCATTGTATCTGTAATCACATATTCAAAGTTACTTGCCTCTGGCAAACTCAAACTGCTTCCTAATTTATCCTTCAAGTAGGATCTCAACTGGTAATATGCCAGCGCTGTATCTTGAGTTATATTGTATTTATCTTTCATTTGTTCAAACGATAAGAATCTATTTCCTGAAAAACAATTTTCTATTCTTTTAATCCCTTTTTTCTCCCATTCTCTAAATGAAAGGTTATCTATTGTAAAAGGGAGTAACTGATTTTGCGTGAATATTAGTTTTGGCAATTGATAATTTGTTTTATTTCTTTCTACATGAATCTTCTTCCAAATATTGAAGAGATGATGTAATACTGGAGAACTTCTATGTTGTTCCAATTTTTCATCCCATTTATATAATATGTGTTCAGGTATCTTTTCCCCTATTTTATCTAATTCTAATCTAGTCCAATCTGGCTTTTCCCTTGTTTGATAAAAATCTGATAGGTATCTTAATTGTGCGGCTCTGTAATAATTTTTAAAGTTTGGCAGTTGTAAGCCTCCTTGTTTATACCATTCTGTTAATTTATCTAGTGCTATCCTCGGTTTCCCCCTTTTCCATAAAAATTTCCTTATTATTTTCTTTAACTCCTTGAAGAATTTCTCTGTCAGTTGTATTGGCAATACCTGAAATAGGTATAATATCCTTGGAAAAATTTTCATTTTAATACAGTTTATCCTTCCTATTAGTCTTAGTGGTAAATCTTTCCAATGCTCTAAATCGTCCTGTAATTTTTTCATTAGTGGATAATAATTGAGTTTATATAGTTGGCCGAGATTTTTGTTTATTTGTATACCTAGGTATCTTATTGCTTGCATTTGCCATCTGAATGGTGATTCCTTCTTAAATTTTGAGAAATCCGCATTATTCATTGGCATTGCTTCACTTTTATTTACGTTAATCTTGTAACCCGACATTTCTCCATATTCTTTCAATTTCTTATATAATTCTTTTATTGATAGTTCTGGTTCTGTTAAGTATACTATCACATCATCCGCAAATAAGCTGATTTTATATTCCTTGTCTTTTATTTTTATCCCTTTTATATTATTTTCTGTCCTTATCAATTCTGCTAGTGGTTCTATAGCTAACGCGAACAATAAGGGTGATAGTGGGCATCCCTGCCATGTTGACCTGCTTAAGTTAAATTGCTTTGATACATGTCCATTTACTGTCACTTTCGCCAATGGTCCCTTATGTAATGCTTTAATCCAATTAATATACTTCTCCGATAAACTGAATTTTTGCAATACTTTGAATAAATAATTCCATTCTACTCTGTCAAAGACCTTCTCTGCGTCTAAAGCAACTGCTACTGTTGGCGCTTTACTCCCTTCTACTGCATGAATTAAGTTAATAAATTTACAAATATTGTCTGTTGACCGTCTTTTTTTAATAAATCCAGTTTGGTCTAGATTTACCATTTTAGGTACATACTCTGCTAATCTGTTTGCTAATAGTTTAGCTATTATCTTAAAATCTGTGTTAAGTAATGATATTGGTCTATATGACGCTGGTGCGAGTGGGTCTTTCCCTTGCTTTAGTATTACTGTAATTATTGCTGTTTTACATGAATCTGGTAAGCTTTGTGTTTTATCAATCTGGTTGATTACATCCAGGAGGGGAGGAATTAATAAGTCTTTAAATGTTTTATAGAATTCTATTGGGAATCCATCCTCTCCTGGTGTCTTATTATTTGGTAATTTTTTTATTATCTCTTGTATTTCTACTATTCCAAATGGCTCTGTTAATTTATTTTGTTCCACTATTTGTAGTTTTGGTAGTTCAATTTTAGTTAGAAATTCATCTATTTTCCCTTCTTTCCCTTCGTTTTCAGTTTGGTATAATTGTTCATAGAATTCTCTAAAGTTTTCCTTAATTTCTTTTGGATTATATGTGATTTGTTTGTCTTTTTTCCTTGATGCCAATACCATTTTCTTAGCTTGTTCTGTCTTAAGCTGCCATGCTCGGATTTTGTGCGTTTTTTCACCTAGTTCATAATATTTCTGTTTTGTCTTCATTATATTCTTCTCCACCTTATATATTTGTAGTGTTTCATATTTTATTTTTTATCTGCCAATTCTCTTCTTTTAGTTGTATCTTCCTTCATTGCTAATTCTTTTTCTATATTTACTATTTCCCTTTCCAACTGCTCTGTTTCCTGATTGTAGTCCTTCTTCATCTTGGTTACATAACTTATTATTTGCCCTCTAATGAACGCTTTCATTGCATCCCATAGTATAAACTTATCTTCCACTGATTCCGTATTTATTTCAAAATACATTTTTATTTGTTTTTCAATAAATTCTCTAAAATCCTGCCTTTTAAGTAGCATGGGGTTTAATCTCCATCTATACATTCTTGGAGGGATGTCCTCTAACTTTACTGTCAATATTAAGGGTGAATGGTCCGATAGTATTCTAGCTTTATATTCTGTTTTTTTTTACTCTATCTTGCATACTAGCTGATAACAAAAATAGGTCTATTCTTGAGTATGTTTTATGTCTCGCCGAGTAATATGAATACTCCTTTTCCTTTGGGTGTTGTTTCCTCCATATATCCAAAAGTTGCATTTCTTCCATCGATTTAATTATAAATTTGGTTACTTTGTTCTTTCTGTTAATTTTTTTCCCAGTTTTGTCCATATTTGAATCCAAATTAAGGTTGAAATCCCCTCCTATTAATATGTTCCCTTGCATATCTGCTATCTTCAAAAAAATATCTTGCATAAACTTTTGATCTTCTTCGTTAGGTGAATATACATTGAGTAGATTCCAAACCTCCGAATATATCTGACATTTTATCATTACATATCTCCCTGCTGGATCTATTATTTCCTCTTCTATTTTAAATGGCACATTTTTACTAATTAATATAGCTACTCCTCTTGCTTTTGAATTATACGATGCTGCTGTTACGTGTCCTACCCAATCTCTCTTTAATTTCTTGTGCTCCAATTCAGTTAAATGTGTTTCTTGCACAAATGCTATATCAATTTTTTCTTTTTTCAGTAAATTTAGCAGTTTCTTCCTTTTAATTTGGTTATGTATTCCATTAATATTTAAAGTCATATAGTTGAACGTAGGCATTTTATACTTTGTTTATCTTCTCTTTCCGTTTCTCCATCATTACCTTTCCTTCTTATCCATTTCTGTTTTCTTGTTTTGACCCCTTTATAAGACAAGATTCCTAAAACATCAAACATTTTCCTTATTCTCCTATTTAAAACTTCTTTAGCCCCAATCCCCCCTTCCCCTCCTGAGTTGTCCTTTATCCCTTTTCGGACAACCACATCTCCCCTCTCCATTTGGATTTGCGAATTCACTCGCAAGCGTCAGCTGATTTTGCAGTGACCGTAACTCCTCCCCACCCACCCCCCCCCCAGAAAAGATTTCACTTTTCATATGTAACAAAGGTCACTCTTTTAATTCCCTCCTTATTCCCTCTATTCCATTTCCTTCCCTTATTAATTCTTGTCTATACTCTATATATTTTCCTCTAAATACGGATACATTCATGTATGCACATTATACATCTACACACATATACCTCTTTACCCACATACATATAAATCGTGGTCATTTTTACTCTTATTACATGTCTTCATCTCTCTGTTTGTTTTGTAGTTGTTCTGCAAATTTCCCAAGGAATAAAGCTTCAGGGGCTAGAGTACCCTGTAGGTAACAGGGGTTAGAGTCCCCTGTAGGTAACAGGGGTTAGAGTCCCCTGTAGAAAACAGGGTTAGAGGCCCCTAGTAGAGATCTCGAGATATTAGTATAGACACTTGGCCAAATAGAATAGGGTACATTGTGTTATAGTTGTTTGGTTTAGTAGTGTATAATAAGTATTTGTTTAAGAATTGTATATCTTGGGTAATAGTTATTGGTTAAGTATTGTGTACAGTGTGCCGTGGGTGTTTATAATAACGTGTGAAGGGTCAAATTAGATTGCAGGTTGGCAAAATCCTACCAGGGGAGAGACCCAGTGAAGTACGAAGTCGGAAGGGTTAAAAATCTGAACGTAAGATGGAAGGAGTAAGTGGGGATGTATGGCAAAAGTTCGGGGAAGACAGATGGGTTTCCCCATCTGTGAACCGACAGTGGGAAAGAACAAGGAATCAATTACTGGGAGGATTACCGAAGGGAGAGGAGGTACAAGCTATGAAACGGTACGAACAGATATGGAAAGAGCTGCAGAGTCAGGGGAAGGTACCGCTAGGGTTTGAAAAGATCCGGCTTGTAATGTACTTGGGAGAAGCCGAGAGGGAAGCGGCAAAGGAGGTACGGGAACATGAGGCAAAGGGACAAGGATCTATCTGGAATAGAAGAAGGCTTAAACAGCAGAAGGAAGCGAAGGAACAGAGAAGGGCAGATTTACACAATATGACATTGGCTTGCATGGCTGTGGAAGCAAACCTTCAACATGCTACTAAAAAGGCATCCCCTATCACAAAGGAGAAAACGGGGGAGGAGATGATGGGGGAGGTTAAGCTGTCCAAAGTTACCAGAGACATTGCCACCACCTTATCTGATTCCCCAGATGCCAACGATGCAGATAAGTGAGGGAATAGTGAATGTCACTGAGTTAGCAGGTCCAGAACTCCATGAGGCGAAGGAGAGACTTAAGAGCATTGTGCAGGAGAGAGAGGAGGAAACAAAGGAATTGATGAACAAAATACAGAACAATATATGTGCAGTTAGGGAAACTAGTAGGTGCCTGGGAAAAACAGATAAGAGAGAACAGGGACAAGAAGAGGAGAATAGGAGGGGAAGTGACCCAGTGAGTGTCAGATGGGAGCGGGAGAGAGGGCAGGACGAGGAAAATGAGATAGTTAGTGTGAGTGTGGAGAGTGAGGATGAGGAACAGCCAGTCACGATCAGGGGAAGAATGGTCACACACAGAAGACAGGGTCAGGAAAACCCTCGCTCAACTTTGGGATACACGTTGCGAGACAGGGAGGAAGTACGGCTTCCAGAAAGGTATAGACAGATGCCGTTAATTTATAAGGGTCCGCAAATTGGGGAATGGTATCAACCCTTCTCATTCACCGACATGAATTGTATTTTGGACAAAATGCCACCCCTGACTGAGGGAGGTGGAGCGTGGATGGGAAAGTTCTGCCAATATACGATGGGACATAAGATAGGGGATTGGAGAGCATTATTAGGGAAACAGCTTGGGCTGTGGGAGATACAGCAGATGGAAATGGTCGCAGGAATCACTAGGTGCCCCGATGCCGAGCCATTTGCCAAACATGCTACGGCAATAGGAGGGGCAATGTGGGATAAGTTTCCCGTTCCCCCGGGGTCATGCAGTCCCTGAACTTTTCCATTAAGGAGGATGAGGAGATCTTGACCTTTTGGAGTCAGTGTAAGGAGAGTTGGACGGATAAAGCAGGAGTATACCCAGCCACAGATCCCTTGCAGACTACACTCTTTAGGGCTGCAGTAACGAGCAGACTGCCAGCTGTAGTCAGGGAGGCGTTAGAGAATAACCCTGACATTCCTGGGTGCTCGAATGAGCAATGGGAAAAACATTTGACCCATCACATGAAGCGTTACAGGGCTAAGCAAAAGGAGGACAAACAAACTACGGAGTCGGCACAAGTGCAACTCCTTAAGCTTCAATTGGAAGAGGCTAGGAAAAAGGTAAACGAGGCAAAAAAGATTTCCTCAAAGGGTGCGAACCAGATGATTCAGCAGCCACCGCAGCCACCACAAGGGAATAATACGAATTGGCCCCAGCCCCAAATTGGGCACCGGGTCCCACCTATGGGGGCAGAATTGGAGGTCCAATGGGGGGATCCCGAGAAAGAGGGAGAGGTCGGGGTGTTCCACGAATGCCGCCAGCCATATGTTTCAGATGTGGTCAACCAGGACACTGGAAGAGAGACTGCCCCCTAGCATGGGGTCCTCAGGACACTGGGGGAAGGGGATATGGACCACCACAATATGAGCCTTGGGTCCAGCCCCAGAGATCGTCAGTGCCACCCCCGAGACTTCAGGCACCCCATGCGGCTCTCGCTCCAAAGGGACAATTCTCATCGCTGACGGAGGAGGAGCCATGTTACCAGCAGTGACGGGGCCCAAGCACCCACGAGCAGGTTAAGTTGGCAGACCCCTTCCTGCAGATTAAAGTAATGGACATGGAAGTATCCGTTTTAGTGGATACGGGAGCCAGATTTTCAACACTCATTGGCGCTGAGTTTCAAGCTAAAACATCATCCTCTAGCGTCCAGCTGTTAGGGTTCTCGGGTACACCAGAAAATCTCCCGTTTTCTACACCGCTAGTCATTTCTGTGGCGGGACAGACTTTCACACATCAATACATTTTGTCAGCCAGGTGCCCTACTAATCTTTTGGGCAGAGACCTGCTGGTCTGGTGCGGAGCATCGATCCTTTGCGGACCCAGCGGAATAGAGATCGCCTTTCCAAATGGATATTCTATGAACTGTTCATTAACTACGCTTCATTCCAGTCCTCAGATGTTGTTGGCAGCCGCTGGAGGATCCGCGTCTGAGGGACAATGGGCTGACATTTACTGGGGGCTGTTGGAACTGGAGGACCCACAGAAGGGAGGGCTGGTAAAGCTTTATAATCAATGGAAGTCGTGGATCCAGACGTTACACCCATATACCCCTCCATCGGACCCCCTCCATATTACCCTCTTTTACGATAGAGATGGGGATGAAATTTATCAGCATGCCTTTTATGAAGAGGTAGGGGGCATGCAATGGGAGATTAATTCGGACTACATAGTGGTAGGAAAGGAGGGAGTGGCCGCTACGGTGGCACTGGCATCTGAACAGCTGGAATGGTATGAGATGGCAGGTGAGGCCATTCCTCATGTCACCCTTGCAATTGGCACTACTCACCAGGCAAAAGATTTGGGACCGATGTGTCGGAACTTGATGTCCTTAAGGGATTGGTCCGATACCCAAATACCGACAGTGCAGTTCTCCTCATCTGGTCAGGCGTACAGGATTTTGTACCTGACAAATGATCGAGTCCTCCTTGAGCATAGACAGATTGAACGCTTTCATGTTAGAGAGAAGATGGATCACCCCGACTCGGCCCTTATGCTAGATTCTCTCCCTGAGAACCTGTGGTCAGTGGGACCAGCAGATCCACACACGCTGAAAGCACTAAAAAGGTGTTTGGGACTGTTCGCTTACTATACCCAATGGGTCCCCAACTACGCCGACAGGGCCTGCCCAGTTATAAAAGCCTCAGTTACCCCACTCTGCCCAGCAGCCACCAGAGCATTCAGGGACATTAGGGACCATATCGCTAAAGCTACCATGCGGTCCATAGATGAATCGATCCCGTTTCAAGTAGAAATGGATGCATTCGATGTGGCTCTGGCAGCCACCCTAAACCAAGACGGACGATCGGTGACCTTTTTCTCGCGAACCCTACAGGGGTCAGAGGTAAGACACTCAGCAGTAGAGAAGGAGGCCCTAGCCATTGTGGAAGCAGCAAGGCACTGGCGACATTATCTGGCGTGTAAACACTTCACCCTCGTCACGGACCAAAGGTCTGTGGCTTTTATTTTCGATAACCAGAACAGGGGGAGAATTAAGAATGACAAAATCCTGCGCTGGTGGATAGAATTGTCTACATTTAACTACAACATTCTATACCGCCCCAGGAGACTCAATGAGCCCCTGAACAAGCTGTCCAGAGGCACTTGTGCCACCCTTAACCCTTTGTCCCAATTGCAGAACTTGCGCAATGAGCTGGGCCACCCAGGGGGTCACTAGACTGTTTCACTTCATTAAAACCCAAAACCTCCCATTTTTGGAAGAGGAAGTGAGATCAGTGACCAAGAGCTGCCCCATCTGTGCAGAATGCAAATCACAATTTTACCGGTGAGACAAAACCACCCTGATAAAAGCTACCAAACCTTTCGAGCACCTCATCCTTGATTTTAAAGGCCCGCTCCCGTCCAATAATAGAAATGTCTATTTCCTAAATGTAATAGATGAATATTCCCGTTTTCCCTTCACAATCCTGTGTTCTGATGGATCAGCACCCACTGTTATAAAATGCCTCCAACCCATCTTCAGCATATTTGGGTACCTGAACTACATACACACAGACAGGGGAGCTGCATTAATGAGCACAGAAGTACAGCAGTACCTGCACGAGAGAGGGGTGGCTACCAGCCGCACTACATTACAATCCCAGGGGGAATGGACAAGTCGAAAAGGAAAAGGCCAATATCTGGAAAATGGTCCTCTTGACCTCAAAAGCAAAAGACCTGCCTGTTACTAGATGGCAAGAAGTGTTGCCAGAAGCCCTACACTCTATACGTTCTTTGTTGTGTACTCCCACTAACATGACCCCACATGACCGTATCTTTTCTTTCACAAGGAAAGCCACGACGGGCACAGTTCTGCCTAAATGGATGATGACACTGGGACCTGTTCTCCTCCGGAAGCACTGCAGACCCCACAAAGTGGACCCGCCGGTGGATCAAGTGGAGTTGAGGCACACGAACCCTCAGTACGTCTTCATCACATTCCCAGATGGAAGAGAAGACTCGTTGGCCACCAGGGATCTCGCGCCGGCCGGATGTGTGAACAACGCGGAGGAAACACAGATGCCTATGGATCAATAAGGAGCACAGTAGCAGTCACTAGAACACTCGTCCCTCGAGTCACCCCAGAGGACTAGACCACCCACCCCGGAAATCAGGACCCTGGATACGCCCACCCAACAAAATATCACCACCCTAGACTTGATGGCAGGACCTAATCCCATACAAGAGGATCCCCAGCCCACACTGTCACAGGCCCATCTAGTACTTCCCACACCCACACCTCCACCAAGAAAGAGCCAGACCGCACTCCCCACCCCTATACCACTACCGAGGAGGTCCAGAAGGCAACGGAAGCCACAAAAAATTTTGAACTTATGAACTTACAAACAAGGGAAGGAGGATGGTGGGGGGGGGGGGAAATAATTTTTTTTAAGGGGGGGGTGAATGTGGTGATATGTAATTACACCACTAGGTCACCAGGGGGAATCCCAGTGACCTTGTACATAAAGCAGTCCAGAGCTACCGTCTCGCCTTCCAGGTTGGTCTTGCAGCGAGACGAGACCCTCTTAGTGTTCATATTAGTTTATTAAAGCTGTCTTATACTCGCACTGCTGGTGTGGTTATCGTCAGTACACCTTGCCAGGCCAGAACATACTCCCCTAGTGCACATGAATTACTTCCAACCTTATTCCTGGAAGTGTAGTTAAACAGGAGAGTCTGCAGACATTATGGATGTAGTGTCAAACACAGATGAACTGGAGAACTCAGCAAGTCACACAACATCTATAGGAAGTAACTGATGTTTGATACGTGAGCCCTCAAGTGGCTCTACTGGGACTTTGGGTAGAAGGTAGAACCGGGCAGGGCAGGAATGGGAAACAGTGAGGCTGGAGGCCGGGGGAGGGCGATGACCAGAGGTGCGTGAGCTGGTGGCTTGATGTTCATGGGCCTATCAGGACAATTATGTTTGTGGAAAAGTCACAAATCAGAAAATGTATGGAGTGAAAATCAGTATTTTATTCAGGCTGCTATTTTATTTTAATTGTTATATTACAAAATAGGTCAAGCAATGATAAATGCGTTGGCTTTGAAATATCTACTTAAGAATAATTTGTTGCCTGTCGAGACCAAACAGAAGATAAAGAATATGGGAGTTGTACATCAATTTGAAATGCATGTAAATGAGATTTAAATTCTTTCATTCCTATCTTTCTCCGGTTCTGCCCTTGCTCGTGCCCCTCATACATAACCTTCTGTGTTTCTGTGGTCAAATGTTCATGATATTGTTCTAGATGAGTGTACAATTTGGAAAGGATGTCCTCTTGGTGCATACATTAAGTACAGAGTCAAAACTTGAATCCAATTACTGTACGTTTTTCCCAACCCTTCAAAAGCAAAGGGATATTCCAATCTACTGTGATATCGGCTTCTTCCAGATACAGGCCACAGGATAATGGTTCTTAAGAAGCTGTAACCACAACAACTAAACTCTTTCAACAACAGGAATAAATTAAAATTAAATCTGGATTGCAGAGGTCTGTTTTCAAAATATGATATTGCAGTGGCTGTGTAGCGGGCCGAGCCGGTGCTCAGCGCGGTAATGTGAGGCTGCCACCATCAGTACATGGTCTTACCTAGCAGTACCTAGCAGTACCGAGTGATCAGCTGGGTCCCCTGCTGAAAGGCGCGGGACATTAACAAGTGTCAATTTAAACCTGCTTGTCCCGTGGACCAGCAGCTGTCCCTTAACAAGATTCCACCTGGTCCTGTGGAGCCTGGGATAGGCAAGGAATAAAAGCTGCTTGTAAAGGTTTAATAAACCAGTCTTGAGTTGACGACACTGGCATGTGTTTATATTTCTTTAGTAGCTCTACCATAGTAGCCGCTACAATATTGTATTTCTTTTTACCAATGAAGTTTTAGAAAACATTTCCAATTGTAGAATAGGGTTAGGGTTAGGAGAGGGTGGAGAGGGTGCAGAGAAGATTTACTAAAATGTTGCCTGGATTGCAGTATCTTGAATATGGAGAAAGATTGCGCAGACTGGGTCTTTATTCATTGGAGCGTAGAAGGGTGAGGGGCAATTTGATTGAGGTATTTAAAATTATGAGGGAGATAGACAGAGTAGATATGAGTAGGCTCTTTGCCCTGAGGGTAGAGGAGATTGGAACGAGGGGTCATAAGTTAAGGGTTAGGGGGCAAAACTTTAGGAGTAATATAGCAGGACGCTTCTTCACTCAGAGAGGGGTGGCTGAGTGGAATGACCTTCCGGAAGAGGTAGTTGCTGCAGGGTCAATTCTGTCATTTAAGAGGAGGTTGGATGTGAGTGGGTTGGAGGGTTATGGGCAAGGGAGTGGGTAGGTGGGACTAGTGGGGTTTCACGTAAATCGGTGCAGACTAGAAGGACGGATATGGCCTGTTTCCATGCTGTAAATTGTTATATGGTTATAAACATTTAGTAGAGTGCCCTTGAACTCCCCCAATCTAGGTCATGGAACAGGAAAGAATGATTATTGAAATTTTGCAGAATTTTTGCTTGTTTAATTAAAGCAATATAAATGTTCTCTGCAGTGATTCTTCAAACATATTTTTGGAAGGTCATCCAGCAATTTACACAACTGAAAGTTTAAAATTAAATTGATAAGATTGGTAAGTCCCCAGGGCTGGATGCAATAAACCCAGGCTGCTGTGGGAAGGGAGGGAAGAGATAGCTGAGGCAGTTTCTATGAGACAACCTTGGCCACAGGGGAGGTGCCAGAGGGTTGGAGAATGGAACATGTTTAAAAAAGGTTGGGGGAAGGGTTTTTAGTAGGTTCGCAAGGTTGCTTTGATTTCACAGTCTTACAGTGTGAAGTCAAGGTGGTGGTTCTTGGAGGGATGACAGAGACACCTTGAAGTGCCAGTTGATGAAGTCGACAAAGACGATGTGGTCAAACAATAATCATGGCTTTTATTAGCAGAAACTCCTGGTACAATAATGAAAGACAATAGGTCCATACACAGTTATACCCAAGGGGAGTGTCCTTAACGGTAGAAAAAATGCACGGCCAATGTTAGTACAGCAAGGCTCGCCAGAGGGGGGACAGGCAGCTTGGCAGACACTCACCACACAGCTGAATTATTTTTACAACATGAATTAATATTAATAAAGACCTATGATTAGCCCATATAGACTTAAAGGGATGTTAAACATTTGGGATATTTGCCCATGTTAGACACGTGAAGGCTGGTATTGTCCTTCTTCAAGAAACCCATATCCAAAATTCTGGGAAGAACAGGCTCATGATAACATGGGAAGGACACATTTTCATTCCTGTTCTGAGGCTAAGATGAGGGGAATGTCCATTTTAATTAATTAGAGTATCCCATTTCTTTTTTATAACACTTTATCTGATAAACAAGGACATTGTAGCGGGGTCGCTACGGGTTATAGCTCGAGGTTGAAGAAGGAAGTCTCCCTCAAGAAGGGATTGTGAGAGATGAGAAAAACTGACATTGCAATATGAACATGAAGAATTTGTTAGAAATTAAAGTACCTTTAAAGAAATTGCTCGAGACAAAAATTGAGAACAAAGAACATTTATTACTACAACAATGCAAAGTTGGGTGCTTCCCCTTACCCTGGGAATACACACACATACTGGGGCTCACCCAACTTTTATACAGTCAATTTCAGTATCAGAATGCCCTCCCCCTTACATTCTTCTGCCCCCTGGATGGGTTTGGCATAGGCAATCCTTCCTGCCTACGTGCAGTTTCAGTACACTTGGAGGACCAGGGGGTATCCTGTGGGTGCCCCATCATGTCATTGTCCTTATTCGCACCTTCCTGATTCTCTGGGCTACAGTCTCTTGATATGCAGAGTTGACTCATTCTATCTAGGGTTGGCTAATTTCATATGTATAAATCTGTGTATGGTTAGCTAATTAGATATGCAGGACTTGGTACTTCTGTCCAGGGCTAGGAGACCCTTATCTGATCCAGACTACCTCAACTTCCTACATTCTATTGTACCTTACCATTCCTTATCTTAGTCTTATGGTCTTGTCACAAAGACTAGAAGATTCTTATGTTAATCGTGCTGACTCTGCTTTCCTGCATCCTAAGCCCCAAGCTTATCCTGTTTGTACTGGTTACAGCCATTAACTGATGAATTTTAGTTTCTTCCATGTTCATAATTTTAGATCAATTTTCCCATCTCTCACAATCCTCACTTTTCTTTTAGATCAGTAATACTGATCTTTCACCATGATCAGTGTTACTGATCTTTGGTTACTGGTCTCAGTGTGACTGATCCCCCCCCTCCCTCCTCACTTTTCTTTTAGATCAGTAACACTGATCTTTCAAGTGTAAGGTGTTGTTTTACCCAGCTGGTCAATATCCGAATTGTAATGTCTGTGTAAAGTCTTTAGGTAGGGGAGCACCATGAAGGTCAGAGTAGCGAGTCCAGCTGCTTATTAGGGTTGCGAGTATCAGGCTCCATTTCTCAGTAAAGAGTCTAGTCCATCCCACATCAGTCCGAAGTTGCCACGTCTGAACATGGGCATGGGCAGATTCACGTTGAAACATTGAAGCAGTGTCTTTTAACCACCCGACTTTTGTAAGCATTGTCCTGACGAAGTCTGTGAGAGATGCTGCCTTCAGCAGCGAACGAGTAGCGAGAGTCAGGTGGTTCCGTTGAATTGTGGCTAGTATCTGATGTCCTCTTCAGCCCCGAACCCTAGGGCCACCGATCTCCGAAGGCTGTCTGGAGTCTGATATTGAGGTGCCAAGCAGCTCACGTTGTTGGTAACTGGTGCTCCCCTTCACGGGGTGATGAAAAGAGACCAAGCTGGGGAGGGATTGTTTCTCGTGATTTAATTGTGTTTTGCAGCTTGCCTGTGAGTCCTGTGTGCGAAATGTACATTGATTAATCACTATGTAGGCTGTTAACTGACTATCGCTACTGTGTCCCCCGGTCCGTATTGAAAATGCCCTAAATCTATACCCTGTCTACACTGTAAAGTAGCACAATTGTAACCTCTGCTGCCCCTATTCCAGGAGGACTTAAAACATAGCGAGTACTGAAGTGACATATACAGTTAACAAACAATACCCCAATAAATGAATAAACAGTTAAAAAAATAAACAGTTAAAAGTACAACAATAAATGTATAAACCGTTAAAAAATACGACAATAAATGTATAAACCATTAAAAAAATACAACAATAAATGTAACATTACGGCACTCTGTCACGGCGCAGTGTAAGTTTCAGGTCTGAAGGATGAGGGACTGCACGCCAGGTTGAGGGTTGAGTCTGTGTGTCGTGATGTTGTGGTTCGGAAGCTGGTTTGCTTCTTTGAATGTGGGTCCAGCCTTTCTCTCTTGATCTTACTGCGGTGTCTGTAATTAAAAGTACACAGAAGGGACCATCCCAGGCAGGTTTTAGTTGATCCTCTTGCCATGCTTTTACATATAACCAATCACTAGATTTTAATAAAATGAATAACAATCTGACTTTCCTTTGTGTGAGTGTAAAAATTGTAAAATGAAACACAAACCATATTTGCATGGGTTTTGAATATGTTAGACCTTATTAAAATGCAGTTGGAGCTGCTTGTCTGTATGGGGCACAACCCTCCAATTTGTTAGAGTGAGTACATAACAGACATTGCAGCACAAGAGCCCCTGCGAGAGAACTTGAAACATATTCAACCTTTAGTTCTGCCTTAAGAACACAATTAGCCATAATGATTGGGCGAGTGATATTAACTGTATTGTAACTGAATTTATTTTAAAATAGCCGAGTGGGAATAAGACATGTCTTTTTTTACTGCCGACGGCAATGAATTTGACGATTATTTAACATCGCTATTGTAATTGTAAAATTAAATGCCTTGTGCCACAGCTCACAACCATATTCCATATAATAACCATATAACAATACGGAAACAGGCCATATTGGCCCTTCTAGTCCGCACCGATTTACATGATACTCCAACTAGTTCAACCTACCTACTCCCTGCCCATAACCCTCCAACCCCCTCACATCCATCTACTCATCACTGCCACTGTAATATAGTTGAACTAACCGCTGCACTACCCAAAGTGAGACAAGAGCCCATGCATTTTCTGACTAAAGGTCACAAGTGTAGCCAACAGATTACTTCAAGGCATTTTCAGCCTTGCTCCTCTGTGAAGCCATGTAATCTTTGAGAAGAGGCAAACATAACCAAGGGCATTAAGTGGGTAAAAATCTGGCAATTTTCTCTCCACAGAGAGCATTGGGGAGCCTGGAACCGATTGTTGATTTTGTAAAACGAAGTTGAACAGGCTTGTACACATTTTCAGACTGCTTGTGGAGTGAGTGTCATACACCATGGTCTTCTGATGCATTGGTGAGGAGGTGATCAGTAAGATGCAGCAGTGGAAGCGCTTGCTCAAAGGGTGGAGGAAAATTCGACTTAGACCTGGATTTGTCAGAATGATAAGAGTTTATCTAAAGCTGGCTGTAGATAGAAGAACATCACAGGTGCTCCTCAATTTACGATAGGGTTGCGTTCCAGCAGACCCAGCATAAGTTGAAAAAAAATCTTAATTGGAGACGTACCTCGTCTAACATTGACAGCACTGTATCAGTCCTCATACTGATCCCACTACCTTGCTCTCTCCCAACAGTCCCTGTAAGCTTTCCGAAAATGTGATTAACCAACGAGGCTACAAAAATTCACCTTAGAGGAATTATCAAAGTTTATTGGAAAAATCAACGATGCTTGTGATGACCTTTAACACATTATATGAAAGTAAATGACAGTCATGCTATTGTGTCATCGTAAAATCATAAGTAGGGGAGCACCTGTATTACCTTTCATATTTTTCCAATGTTGATTGCACACACAATCATTTAAGTACCGGCAAGTTTCTATAATATTGCACTTAAAGTTTAGCTGCATGAATCCTGGAGCTTGTGGAGTCATTAGTGAATCAAGAAATATTGGTGCCATGGCAATTTCTCTGTACCATGCCAATTTCCCAGTCCTGAAGCCGGGACGTAGTGAATAGTATCAGGTACAAGATCTGTGAGTAATTAATGCTATTATTATTCCTATGCGCCCAATTGTTCTGAACGATGCCACCAATGTAAATCATATTCCACCTATTGTAGTACTCACACACCACCATAGACCAGTTCGCAGGTTTATTTCTCCATTAAGCTGAATCCAGTCGCGCAGGATTTACCTCCGTGATTATTTACAATGTAACTTCCGCACTACCGGATTTAAATATAAACCTGATGAATGGGGAAAGTTATCATGAATTAAATAACAGCGGCAATACAGAGAAATTGTGCTGAGGCATTAATTTCACTCCGGAGGAAAATGCACCAGAGAAATGAATGATTAAACTTATAGGAATCCCCATAGGAATCCCCAGAGGTATCTTTATTCTCCAGAGGTGGGTGATCTTTCAACTCACGGACCTTGACTGCTGAACGTGTAGAAGAAATACCTCTAACTGCAAGACAAGAGCCTGAAGCCTCAATTTCAAGTGCCACAGTGCACTTAAAGGGACATGCACACTCCCCCTTCAACTGGCTGATCCAGCCACTTTACACACCAGATCCTTTCTTTATCTCACATACACTTAAAATAAGACGTGTAGAACTCACCCTATTTGCGCAAACATTTCTCCCTGCAAATGTTATAACATCACTCAACTCTCAGGTACTCCCTGTGCAAAATCACATTTGAATACAATTTATTTCATAAATTGGAATTAACTGGTAGTTAAATTCGCTCATTCTACAGTATTGAAAAACGATCATTTATGACATTTAATTTTTAGCATGAATTTTAATCAATATTGGTCAGTGACTGAAGTGGGAAGTCGTGATTTATGAAATTATCTCTGGTCTCTACTCTCCCACTCCCGACGCTTCTCCCAACATTCAGGAGCTGGCACACAGTCCCTGCCTTTTTTTCATGTTACTCATCTACTATTCCTTTAACTGCTTGCATCAAAATGTTAGCCTTTGCTTTCTGCTTATCCTCAGATGTCTGGACAAATGCTTTTTGTGCGATCTGTAGAAGCTGGGTTATTCCCTGCTCATGCCAATTTTCTGTCTTTTGTAATTTTCTCCTAATGTCTGGGGCTGAGTTGGTAACAAAACCTGTTAGTACCAATTGTTCCCCTGCTGGGGATTCTATGTCGAGACCCCCATATTGTTAAATTGCCGTGCGCAATCTATTGAGAAATGCAGAGGGGGTCTCCTCGGGACCTTGGGGAACCTCAAAGGCTTTTTTGAAATTCTGTCCTTTGGGGACAGATTCCCTGATTCCTTTGATCAAATTAATCCTGTATTCTTCCATCAGTGTGCGGCCACCACTGGTATTTTTGTCCCAATTAGGTTTTGTGAGGGGGAATTTGACTTCTCCAGGGGTCGCCTCGTGCCCCCCTTGGTGTTCCTTATCCCATACTCTAATGGCTGCCTGTCGGATCATTCCCCGCTCATCTAAGGTAAACAGAGTCTTAAAGATGGATGTTAATTCCTCCCAAGTATACAGATTTGGTCCCAAAAATTGGTCTAACTGTTCGGCACATCCCTGGGGATCTTCTATCAGGGAGGTCAGTTCTTTCTTAAAGTTACGCACTTCAGTCACATTTACAAAACCAAGACCCCCTCCCACGGGAACCTCCCGCAGGGGTCTCATCCAGCTAACTTCTAGCTTATTATTTCTGACCCTGCCCTTTCTTCCAGTAGGTTACGTACCTCCGTACTGGTCAAGGGCACATTTACCTTCGTACTGGTCAAGGGCACATTTACCTGCCCTTTCTTCCAGTAGGTTCTCACTCTGTTCTAAATTACAGCAATCTCTCTCTCCTGTCAACGGAGATGGTAATCGAGCGCTTTGTGAGCGAGTTACCATACCACTCCTATTCTCTTCTCTTTTCTCTAGCTGTGGGGGATGATGGGAAGGTGCAGAAGGGTAGGTCATAGGAGGGGAAGGAAAGATAGGAGCCGGCATAGGAGGAACATAAGGTGGAGGGAGGGAATGTAACACATCCCACCCCTGTGATTCAGGGACAAAAGGTTCCTCCTCTCTCTTATCCCTGAGTTCTTTCTCACTCAAAACCAGTTGTTCATTGGGTCCCTTGAGCCAGCAGGCTGCATATTCCCTGCTCTCAACATTGTCTCTCTCTGGTTTTGATTGAGCCAGATGTTCAAAGCTTGACACATCCATTCATCCTCGGATCCGAACTTTGGCCAGTACACGGAGCTCCCTTTAACCGGGCGTTTAACCCATTCAATACAACAATACCTGACCATGGTCAGTTTGTCTTTCCCACGGGTCCTTCCCGTGCCCCACTCAGATAACATCAACCCGGGCGGGCTGTACGTAGCTATCTGGTGTTCACATCCTGAACCAGGACTCTCTTCCTTGCTACCCACACTTCCCATACTGATAGGCAAGTAAAATTCCTCTTACCGAGTTCCAGTAGCAATGCTCTAGCGCGCTTCCTCCCGTCGTTTGTTCTCAATGCCTCTTCTCGGATATCACTCGCTTCTTCCACTGACCAGCCACCCGTCGTCCGTGATTCCAGCTGAATCAGCTGGGGTGCACCTACTCTCGTCGTCGGGGTACTCTGTGTCGGACTCTGGCTTTACCTTACTCTTAATTTAGTCTATGTGTAGTCTGAGTCCAGCGTGTTCTTTGAATGAAGTGATAGGAGAAGGTATTCGGTTCAACAGTCAATTTATTACACAGCACAAGAATAAAACTTAACAGAGCTCTGGGTCACTCATTAGTTCATAGGTCACCTGCACAGTGAGCTACTCCCCAAGACTGACCCCTATTGTCCAGTTGGTTCAGTTTATATAGGTCAACCTTATCATACAGAACAAAAGTTGGCTTCCTTTGCTAGATCTTTTTGCATAAGGGTTATCACAAGTCATCTCCTGTTTTGCAGATATCTGGGGTGTAGCGCTCCCATCTTAATCCTCCAGGCTAGACTATCCTGTTGTGTTGATCAGAAATTAATTCATCCCCAGATATTTCTAATCACCATTCTGTTCTTGTCCGGCCAATTTCTGCTGTTCTCTTTAACACCTCCTCCTGCCTTAATCTTCCTCCTAGACTGGTTTTCCATTCCCTTTGTTTCTTGCAGGCCATTCTTTGTTCTGATCTGGCCTGTGTCTCCTGTGCTACTCACCACCTCCTTTAGTTTGAGCATTCCTCCTAAATCGTTTTATGCATTTCCTCTCCCTGTATTTTGGAGCAGACAATTTTGCTCAGCCAGCTTTGCTCCATGCTGTGATTGCCACTTAATCACATTCCTTTTTCCCTGAACCATGCAGTAAATATACACTTATTAATTAATCATTTATTTCATACTGTTTTAACCCCTAGATTCCAACAGTCCCCCTTTTGGTCTCATGAAAATGAGACCAACCACCAGTTAACTTATGGGACCAAGACCTCAGGAGTTTTTGCAAGGACCGGCATCTCCGACCCCTTGTTAAACTTAACCTCACAAACTTGGCCATTATGAACACACTTCAGTTCAGTGGGGGCCCCAACACAGTGTTCAGGAATGTCAGTCCAATCCGCAAAGTACTGTTTCGGTTCGTTATGGGCCTCCCAAGCTGACCACAAACACTTTGTACAGTTGTTTCCTTCTCCAGATGCTTCAAGGGCTAGGAACAACATCACCCATAGTCCCCACATAGTGTCCATCACAGCTCCCTTCATTGTTTTGATGCCAATAAATCGATTATGCCGTCAACCACTGATACACAGTCACCGTAGTCCAATAGTCTCTTTAAAAAGGGACGTTAAGTGTTCTTAGTCCGTGGTTGCTTCACAGGTTCTCAGTCACCTCCGTTCGAATCTGTTCCAGTGTCCGTGTCGGTGGGTCCGTTGCTGCACACTGACTCCAATGATACCACGTCTCGCCTTTTCCTTGTAGTCGAACCGCGTGGGACGTCCTCTCCACCACTCTGTAGGGTCCTGTCCATCTGGGCTCCGACCACTTTCTTTTGATGACCTTTAGCAGAACCCACTCCGCGACTGAAGGTATCGGTGTTTCCCCTTCTCTGTTGGGACTTGTGACCTGTTGTGAAAAATCTGACACCAGAGCCGTTAGTTTTTCATAATAAAGCTTGCATCCCATTGAGCTTACCTCATTCTTCGTAGTCTGAATTCCGGCTCCCGGTCCTGGAAACTGGTGCCCTGTTTGTAGTTCATATGGAGTAAATCCTGTCACAGAACTTACCGAACTCCTTATTGACATCAATGCCAGGGGCAACGCATCCACCCAATTTAGTTTGGTCCGTGCCTGTACTTTCCCGATCTTACTTTTTATTGTTTGGTTCATCCTCTCCACTCGGTAATCCTCCCAGTAATTGATTCCTTGTTTTCTCCCACTGTCGGTTTACAGATGGGGGAACCCCTCTGTCTCCCCCGAGCTCTTGCCCTACATCCCTATTTACTCCTTCCATCTCCGTTCTGATCTTTAACCCTTTAGACTTCGTGATTTTGACACCCTGCAATCTACTTCGTCCCTTCCCACGTTATTATAAACACCAGCAGCACACTACACACGATCCTTAAACAAATACTTATTATAAAATATTATGATACACTAGACGATTCCTAAACAGATACTTAACCACTATAGAAGCAAACTTGTCCGTGAACTACTCTTTGCAGACGATGCCGCTTTAGTTGCCCATTCAGAGCCAGCTCTTCAGCGCTTGACGTCCTGCTTTGCGGAAACTGCCAAAATGTTTGGCCTGGAAGTCAGCCTGAAGAAAACTGAGGTCCTCCATCAGCCAGCTCCCCACCATGATTACCAGCCCCCCCACATCTCCATCGGGCACACAAAACTCAAAACGGTCAACCAGTTTACCTATCTCGGCTGCACCATTTCATCAGATGCAAGGATCGACAATGAGATAGACAACAGACTCGCCAAGGCAAATAGCGCCTTTGGAAGACTACACAAAAGAGTCTGGAAAAACAACCAACTGAAAAACCTCACAAAGATAAGCGTATACAGAGCCGTTGTCATACCCACACTCCTGTTCGGCTCCGAATCATGGGTCCTCTACCGGCACCACCTACGGCTCCTAGAACGCTTCCACCAGCGTTGTCTCCGCTCCATCCTCAACATCCATTGGAGCGCTTACATCCCTAACGTCGAAGTACTCGAGATGGCAGAGGTCGACAGCATCGAGTCCACGCTGCTGAAGATCCAGCTGCGCTGGATGGGTCACGTCTCCAGAATGGAGGACCATCGCCTTCCCAAGATCGTGTTATATGGCGAGCTCTCCACTGGCCACCGTGACAGAGGTGCACCAAAGAAAAGGTACAAGGACTGCCTAAAGAAATCTCTTGGTGCCTGCCACATTGACCACCGCCAGTGGGCTGATAACGCCTCAAACCGTGCATCTTGGCGCCTCACAGTTTGGCGGGCAGCAACCTCCTTTGAAGAAGACCGCAGAGCCCACCTCACTGACAAAAGGCAAAGGAGGAAAAACCCAACACCCAACCCCAACCAACCAATTTTCCCCTGCAACCGCTGCAATCGTGTCTGCCTGTCCCGCATCGGACTTGTCAGCCACAAACGAGCCTGCAGCTGACGTGGACTTTTTACCCCCTCCATAAATCTTCGTCCGCGAAGCCAAGCCAAAGAAAAAAAAAAAAATAGAAGCAAATAACTATAAAACAATACACCTTATACAGATACTGATTATACACTACTATGGTATACGATCCTTAATCAAATACTTATTACACACTATAGAAGCAAATAACCATCACCATACAACTTATTCTAATTGGCCAAGTGTCTAAAGCTATCTCTCAAGATCGCTACGAGGGGACTCCAACCCCGTTCTACTAGGAGGACTCCAACCCCCTTCTACTACAGGGGACTCCAACCCCGTTCTACTAGGGGGACTCCAACCCCCTTTTGTTTTATTCTTTGGCTTTAACGAGGGCTTTTGCAGAGTAGTGACAACACACAATTTATCTTTGCCAATAGCAGAACTTCGTTAAAACAGGCGTCTGCTTACCTCCCTTTGTAGGATGGTCACTTGTTGTTATCACCACACCACAATCGACTGGTGTTTCGTATCTTTTTCTTCCGTCACTTCTCCATCTTCATCACGTCGGGGTCACCAAATTGTCGGACTCTGGCTTTCCCTTACTCTTAATTTAGTCTATGTGTGGTCTAAGTCCAGCGTGTTCTTTGAATGAAGTGATAGGAGAAGGTATTCGGTTCAACAGTCAGTTTATTACCCAGCACAAGAATAAAACTTAACAGAGCTCTGGGTCACTCATTAGTTCATAGGTCACCTGCACAGTGAGCTACTCCCCAAGACTGACCCCTATTGTCCAGTTGGTTCAGTTTATATAGGTCAACCTTATCATACAGAACAAAAGTTGGCTTCCTTTGCTAGATCTTTTTGCATAAGGGTTATCACAAGTCATCTCCTGTTTTGCAGATATCTGGGGTGTAACGCTCCCATCTTAATCCTCCAGGCCAGACTATCCTGTTGTGTTGATCAGAAATTAATTCATCCCCAGATATTTCTAATCACCATTCTGTTCTTGTCCGGCCAATTTCTGCTGTTCTCTTTAACACCTCCTCCTGCCTTAATCTTCCTCCTAGACTGGTTTTCCATTCCCTTTGTTTCTTGCAGGCCATTCTTTGTTCTGATCTGGCCTGTGTCTCCTGTGCTACTCACCACCTCCTTCAGTTTGAGCATTCCTCCTAAATCGTTTTATGCATTTCCTCTCCCTGTATTTTGGAGCAGACAATTTTGCTCAGCCAGCTTTGCTCCATGCTGTGATTGCCACTTAATCACATTCCTTTTTCCCTGAACCATTCAGTAAATATACACTTATTAATTAATCATTTATTTCATACTGTTTTAACCCCTAGATTCCAACATCTGTCAGTGGAGGGAGTGTGATCCCAGACGAGCCCCCATTTGTTAGAAATTGAAGTACCTTTAAAGAAATTGCTCGAGACAAAAATTGAGAACAAAGAACATTTATTGTACAACAATGCAAAGTTGGGTGCTTCCCCTTACCCTGGGAATACACACACATACTGGGGCTCACCCAACTTTTATACAGTCAACTTCAGTATCAGAGTGCCCTCCCCCCTTACATTCTTCTGCCCCCTGGATGGGTTTGGCATAGGCAATCCTTCCTGCCTACGTGCAGTTTCAGTACACTTGGAGGACCAGGGGGTATCCTGTGGGTGTCCCATCATGTCATTGTCCTTATTCACACCTTCCAGATTCTCGGGGCTACAGTCTCTTGGTATGTGGAGTTGACTCATCCTGTCTAGGGTTGGCTAATTTAATATGTATAAATCTGTGTAAGGTTAGCTAATTAGATATGTAGGACTTGGTACTTCTATCTAGGGCTAGGAGACCTTTATCTGATCCAGACTACCTCAACTTCCTACATTCTATTGTACCTTACCACTCCTTATCTTAGTCTTATGGTGGCTCTTGTCACAAAGAAGATTCTTATGTTAATCGTGCTGACTCTGCTTTCCTGCATCCTAATCCCCAAGCTCATCCTGTTTGTACTGGTTACAGCCATTAACTGATGAATTTTAGTTTCTTCCATGTTCATAATTTTAGATCAATTTTCCCATCTTTCACACAGGGAGGCCCTGGCGATGAAATTCTACCTTATTTTCAGACAAGGATATTTTGTATTTTATGGAAGAGCAAATTTAGTTCCTCTTCACTACAATTACTTCTCCACCAGTTTCTAACTTGATTGTCTGGGACATTATGAAAGCACATCTTAGAGGGCAAATTATTTCTTATACAATTAATCTAAAGGGGGAGACTAATAAGGACAACTTAGATTTAGTCGATCAGATTAAACCAATTGATTTACAGGATGCACAAGTTAAAAACTCTGATTGATATCAAAGGAGAGTTGAACTTCAAACAAAATTTGATTTTCTTTCTACTTGTCCCATTGAACAGCAACTTCTGAGGAGTTCTACACTCACAGGGAAATATCCAGTAAACATTTGGCTGGGCCACTGGAAAGGAATGGCTGCTAAGAGAAAAAAACATAAGATTCGGATGGAAGATACCACGAACCATTCTAAAAATAAATGATACTTTTAGAGAATTCTATTCGAGATTGTGTACTTCTGAATCTAATAATGATAGTACTTCAATGTTGGATTTTCTAGATTGCTTTAATTTACCTACACTTTCTCAGAATAAACGTATGCGTTTGGAGGCACCTATCTCTCACGAGGAAATATTTATTGCTATTTCTTCTCTACAGTCTGGTAAATCTCCAGGACCTGAGGGTTACCCCGTGAAGTTTTATAGATTCTTTTCCAAATTGTTTGTTCCCCAACTAAGTTCTGTCCTTAATGACTCATTTAAACAAGGGAATTTTCCATCATCTTTTAATGAACCTCGTATTTCACTTATTCTGAAAAAGGGGAAGGATCCTCTTGAATGTGTTTCCTATCAACCTATTTCTTTACTTAAAATAGATATAAAGATTTTGTCTGAAATATTGGCCCATAGATTAGAGAATATTTGACCATTAATCATTTCTGAGGACAAACTGGTTTCATTGAAAACCTTTATACTTATTTTAATATCCACCATTTATTGAATGCTTTTGATTTTCCTCCCACTCCTGTCCTGAATGTGTTCTCACTTTAGATTCACAGAAGGCCTTTGATCAGGTGAAATGGATTATTTATTTGCTACTTTGGAAAATTTTAATTTTGAGCCATGTTTTATTAAATGGATTAAATTATTATATCTATGTCCCAATGCCTCAGTTCTTACTCGTTTACAAGTGTCAAATCCTTTTCATCTTCAGCGGGGACTCGTCAGGGTTGTCCTTTACATCCATTACTTTTTGACGCGATATTGGAACCTTTAGCATTTACTCTTTGTAAAAGTAGAGGTTTTACAGGGATCCTTCGGGACGGTGTTGAACACAAGGCTTCCTTGTACGCAGGTGATCTTTTGCATTTTGTTTCTAATCCAGACGTTTCTTTACCAAGTTTCACTGGCTTCGCTTTCTCATGTTAGTCAGTTTTCTGGGTACAAGTTGAAACAGCATAAAAGTCAACTTTTAACCTTTAAATGGTTTTACACCAAGTTATTTTAATTTTTCTTTTAAGAATTAATGTACTTATCCCAGCATTTCAGTTACTAAGAGCTATAAACATCTTTCTAAGGAAATGTTTCCTCCCAGTTGAATCAGGTTAAATTATTATTATCGAGATGGTCGCCTTTATCACTCTCACTGATTGGTTCTATTAACTCTTTTAACATGTTTTACCTTTTTCAGTCCGGAACAATTTTCATCCCTAAATCTTTTTTTGATTCTCTCGACTCGCTTATTCCTTCCAGCATTTGGCAGGGGAAACGTTCTGCTAAAATAAAGCTCATCTTCACAACGTCGAAGGGGATGGAGAATGGCCTTCCCCAGTTTTAGATTTTATTTTTGGGCCATTGTGGTGGCGCACATCTTTATTATGGCAAACCCTTCGATGGTCCATCCCCACAGTGTTGTCGAAATATTCAGTGGACCATCCCCACAGGGTTATCGAATCCTTCGATGGACCATCCCCACAGGGTTATCGCATCCTTCGATGGACCATCCCCACAGGGTTGTCAAACCCTTCAATGGTCCATCCCCACAGGGTTATGGAACCCTTTGATGCTCTGCTGTCAGTTTCCAGGTTATCGTCACTTGATACCCACACGTTAGTTTTTCCCAATCTTGTACTGTGGTCAGGGTTTTGAATCAACCTGGCTGATTTTTTTCTTTCTTGTGTGATTTGTGTTTTAATATATAATTGTATTGTTTAGTTTTTGTATTATTGCAAACTTCAGTAACAATATCTTAAAAAGAAAAAAGGTAAAAGGAAGAATCCTGGGAATTATTGACCGGTGAGTCTTACGTCAGTGGGGTGTAAATTATTGGGGAGGATTCTTAAGGATTGGATCTATGAGCATTTGGAGAAGTCCAGTCTACTCGAGGACAGTCAGATGACTTTGTGAAGGGAAGGAGGTGCCTCACGAGACTAACTGAGTTTTTTGAGGAGGTAACGAAAGAAATTGATGTGGTTGACAAAGATTTTAGCAAGGCATTTGACAAGTTCTCACACAAGAAACTCGTCCAGAAGGTTATGAGGCACAGGATTAATGCAAGTTGGCTGTGGATAAAAGTTTGGCTTGTATGTAGAGTAGTAGTGGAAGGAATTTGTATTCCTGTTAGAACAAATACATAATTCCTTGCAACTGGCATCATAGGTGGGTTGGGTTGTAAAGAGAGATTTTTGGATCTTTTGTAAAGAGATCTTCAAATTTCTGTGTGAATTAGTTCTTGGTTCTTGATTCTTGACTCTCCAAAATATTCTGTGTGGAATTTAAATGGGAGGTGGGGGAGGGTGGGCTTCAGGAGGAGGTTTTGAAGAAGAGGGGTCTTAAAATGTAATTGGGTCTGGTTGTGTGAGGATGGTCGTGTGAAGATTATTCCATGTTTTAGTTGTGTGGGGAAAGAATGAATTGCTGTACACATCTGTGTTGGAAGATGGTGCTACAAATTGGGTTGTGTGACTTTGTCTGCCCTGAGCAGGATTGAGTTCTGTGTAGGATTGGTCATCTATATCGATCTATCAGTTTAGCATTTTGTCAACATCTCCGAGGATCTGTCCTGGAGCCTCCCTGTCGATGCAATCATGAAGGCGGCTCACCAGTGGCTACACTTTGTGAAGTGTTTGAGGAGATTCGGTAGGTCACCAAAGACTCTCAAAGACTTCTACAGGTGAACCATGGAGAGCATTCTGTCTGGTTGCATCACTGTCTGGTATGGAGGCGCCAACCCTCAGGACAAGAATGAACTCCAGAGAGTTGTTAACTTGGCCTGTGACATCACAAGCACCAGACTTCACTCCATCGAGGACATCTACATGAGGCAATGTCTTAAAAAAGCAGCCTCCATCCTCAGAGACCCCCCCCACCCACCACCCAGGCCAGGTCCTCTTCACACTGCTATCATCGGGGAAAAGGTACAGGAGCCTGCAGACGAGCACTCAGTGGCACAAGGACAGCTTCTTCCCTTCCTCCATCAGATTCCAGAATAATATAACCACAGAACCATTTACAGAACAGAAACAGGCCAGTTTGGCCCTACTAGTCCGTGCCAAAAATCTTCTCCAACCTAGTCCCACTGAACCGCATTTGGCCCATAACCCTCCACACCTCTCCTGTCCATACACCTATCCAACCTATCCTTAAATATTGACATGGATCTCGCTTCTACCATCCCGTCTGGAAGCTTATTCCATACCCCCAGCACCCTCTGCATGAAGAAACTTCCCCTCATGTTTCCTTTAAATGTTTCCCCTTCAATCTCAATCCATGCCCTCTTGTTTGAATCTCCCCACTCTCAGTGGGAAAAGCCTGTCCACATTGACTCTATCTGTCCCCTTCAATTTTCAATAACTCCATCAAATCACCCCTCATCCTTCTATGCTCCAGGGAATAAAGACCCACCCTGCCCAACCTTCTCTGTACCTCAAACCCTGAAACCCCGGAAACATTCTCGTAAACCTCCTCTGCCCTCTCTCTATACCGTTTATATCCTTCCTGTAATTCAGCCACCAAAACTGCACACAATATTCCAGATTTGGCCTCACCAATGTCCTTACACTTCAACATGACATCCTAACTCCTGTACTCAATATTCTGATTTATGAAGCCAAGATACTTTAACACCCTATCCACATCTGATTCCACTTTCAGAGAATTATGTCCCATAACTCCTAAATCCCTTTATTCCACTTCACTCCTCAATTGTCAACCATTTAACGTGTATGACCTATTTTGATTAGTCCTACCAAAATGTAGCACCTCACATTTATCATATTAAACTTCATCTGCCATCGTTCAGCCCACTCTTCTAACTAGCCTATATCACCCTGTAAGCTTTGATAATGTTCCTCACTGTCCACGACATCACCAACTTTTGTATCATCTGCAAATTTACTAATCCAATTTGCCACCCTATCATCTAGATCATTAATATATATGACAGACAGCAGTGGACCCAGTACTGATCCTTGAGGCAAATCCACTCAACTCCGGCCTCCAATTTGACAAAAATTTTCCACACCTTCTCTCTGGATCTCCCATCCAACCATTGTTGAATCCATTTCACTACTTCGTCATTAACACCTAATGCTTGAACCTTCCAAACTCACCTCTCATGGGGAACCTTGTCAAAGGCCTTACTTTTCGTACACTATTATTGTTTTTTTATAGTAATGTCGGGTGTGATGGTACAGATTCTATCACCAATGTGTCTATGTACAGGTGGTCGTGTAGGATGACTGTGATTGGTTGTAGCACCACCTACTGGCAGGTCTTAAAGGATTGCTCCTAGCCAGACCAGGTCATTCTGGACTGGTCGACCTACTTGTGATCTGCTCCAGTCTTTTAGTTAATAAAAGCCTTGGTTTGGATCAACATGTCTTTGGTTCTTTCGATGCGCTTTACAGTCATAAGATGGTTAAAATATGAATGTTTGGTCCATGATCCTGTTGCAAAACATGGAATTTCATGACTTGTTCATGATAATAAATTCTGATTCAGGCATCTTGACCTGTTTAAATCAAAGTATTGAGTCCAGGAGTTGGGATGTTATGGTGAAGTTGTCTAAGACATTGGTGAGGCCAAATGTGGAGAATTGTGTGCAGTTTTGGTCACCGAACTACAGGAAAGATATCAATAAGATAGAAAGAGGCAGAGAAGATTTACTGGGAAGTTGCCCGGACTTCAGGGACTGAGTTACAGGGAAAGGTTAAACAGGTTAGGACTTTATTCCCTGGAGCGTAGAAGAAAGAGGGGAGATTTGATGGAGATAATTGAAATTATGAGGAATACAGATGGAGCAGTCTCAGCCCTGCCCTGATGTGGTGTCAGGTGCTTTGCTTCCCAGAGCCAGCCTTGGGCAGATAACCTTTCTGCTGATGCAGCACTCCTGTGGGTGGGAACGTGAAAATGGCCACAAAGAGCTTTGCTGATGGGTGTAGATAAACGAGATAATTGCTTGGCAAAATTCCAGAAACCCTGGCCCCACTTATGAGGAGGGAGAGGAACAGATTAAACCGAGTTGATTAAGCAAAGAAAGGATTGCTTATTTTAGACGGGCACCAGCGGAGGGAAAGGAAATTGTTGAAAAGTGCTGAGATGCAGCAGAGCGGCTGTTGTGAGGGTGGCGGCTTTGAGGTAGAAGTGCTGAGTTTAAATTATACATGCTGAGGCTTGAAACAAGGGTTCAGCAAGGAGGTCCAGCAGCGCCAAGGGTAGAAATTTAGGTGCCTAATTGGTCATTTCCAACATTCACACAGCCTTGAAAAGAGCACGACATTCACAGAAAAGGAATACAGACAGATCACAGCATCAAGCAAGTGGAGCAAGTTAATACCGTCATGGGTTTCATTCAGGAGCCCAATGCCTGCCAAGAAGACATTGCTTTTAAGCTTCCTGGAGCAAACCTTCGCATGCTCAAACATTTTCCTGAGAGAACGAGGGAGAAGAGAGTGTGTCCGGGGCATGACGGGTCGTTTAGAGAGTTGGCCTGCCTTTCTTGGGGATGTAGATGGAACCCATGGAGGGGAGGGAGGTTTGTGTGATGTTCTGAGTTACATCCACCACCAACTGTAGATTCCACTGATCATAGAACAGAGAAAGTGATGAACAGTTCATTCAGGCCCTTCAGCCCACAGTGTTGTGCCAACCTATTAACCTGGAGCCAACTGCCCAGAATTTCCCTTCTGCATAGCCCTCTATTTCTTTTTAAAGTTCAATAGACCGAACGAGTAGTATTCTGCAAGACCCTCCTGTCCCAGCCTCCACCACATTCCATGCACCCACCACTCTCCAAAGAACTTGCCTCTAATATCCACCTGTACTTACTCTTAGGTACAAGGATGTTGTGCAGAGCAGCCTCAGGAAAGCCAAAGTTGCCCCATCAACATGGGAGGATCTGGGTCATGATCGCTTGCAGTGGGAGGGACGTCATCAGGAAAGGTCTAAATGCTGCTGAGAACAAGATCAAGGAGACAACAGAGGAATGGTCCAGGAAGGGCCGCAAAGAGCTTCTGCCCCTACAGCCCCTCCAGGCCTCACCTGCCAAGTCTGTGGCAAACAGAGCCTGTGAAGGGTTGGCCTGTGCAGCCCCTCCAAGACGCACATATCAAAAGCCACAATCTGAGAGGATGGAGTGTGTTACGAGCCCAGAGGACCCCAAACTCCAGCAGCAACAGATATTCACCAAGACAAAGGGTTACTTCAACAAAGGTTGCTTTTAATTATCTTTAAACATGAAAACAGAATCAAACTTTAACTTATCTCTATTGACTTATCTAACCTAACTTAACCCCCCCCCCCACCCCCGCTAATTCTAAGCGCACGTGTGTGTAATGTGTGTGTGTGTAAGTTCAGAAAAGTTCTTGGGTTCACAGTCCAATCTCACTTCTCACTCCTCCAAGTTCACTGGTTGCAGGCATTTCTTATACCGTGCACAGAATTAAACATTTATAAAGTTCACCAGGCTTTGGTGCCTGAAAGGTGAATGGTTACCGCTCAGGAAGATTCTTGTCAGATTTTGATTCATAAAAATTTATCATTTGAATTGGAATCACATGGCAGAAAGTTTAAAGTTGGAAAACCAGATTGCTGAGTTAGAGAAAGATTTTCAAAAGGATATGACCGAAGACAAAAAGGGTGTATTAGCAAAAATAAAATTATGCTATAATACTTTACAACCTTATCAGTTTGAGCGTTTAATTAATCGAACTAAACAACGTTGTTATGAGTTGGAAGAAAGGGCTCATAAGGTACTTGCTTGGCAATTGAAAGCTGAATAGGCATCTTGGGTTATTAATGCCATTAAAAAGAATTCAATAATTACCTATAAGCCTTAAGGAAATTAATGATCAGTTTTATTCATTCTATCAAAAATTATATACTTTTTTTTAAAATCATTTTTAATTTTTCATACTGTGAACCATATCAACCAAAATATATACAAACGTTTCTCATTAAATACACACAGTGGCATTTTCTCCTTTTTTTTCCCCTACCTTCCCTCCCCACCTCCAAAACCAATAAATATTCAACATATACAATACAATAAAACCATTAAACAATGAAAAATAAACAAGAAAAATGTGTCATCTACTTTTACATACTGGATCAAGTCGTTGTGTCTTCTTATCATTTTAGGGGGTGGAGCCCGAGGCAAGCTCTCTCTGTTATGTTCCATGTAGGGTTCACAAATTTGTTCAAATAATGTGACTTTATTTTTTAAATTATATGTTATTTTTTCCAATGGAATCTATTTCTTCATTTCCATGTACCATTGCTGTATTCTCAGGCTCTCTTCTATTTACCACGTTGACATTATACATTTTTTTGCTACTGCTCAGGCTATCATAATAAATCTTTTTTGCACTTTTTCCAATTTGAGGCCTAATTCCTTACTTATATTACTTAGAAGAAAGATCTCTGGATTTTTTGGTATGTTATTTTTTGTGACTTTATTTAGTATCTGATTTAATTCTTCCCAAAACATTTTCACTTTCTCACAAGCCTAAATTGCATGTCTGATACTGTTGAATCCCATTTTCTAAAACCTTTTGAGGAGTAATATATAACCTGTGTAACCAATTATACTTGTATCCTGCGTAACCTTGTGTTTATTATACTCTTCATAGTTCCAGAACATGACTTTTCCCATGTTTCATTTTTTAATCTTTATGTTTAGATCCTTTTCCCACTTTTGTTTGGGTTTATAGCTTATTTCATCATTTTCCTTATCTTGCAGCTTAATGTACATGTTGGTTATAAATCTTTTAAATATCATTGTGTCTGTAATCACATATTCAAAGCTGCTTCCTTCTGGCAATCTCAGTCTGTTTCCCAATTTATCCTTTAAATAAGCTTTCAGCTGATGATATGCAAACATTGTACCATGAGTTATTCCATATTGGTACTTCAACTGTTCAAATGTTAATAAATTATTTCCCAAAAAATAGTTTTCTATTCTTTTGATTCCTTTTCTCTCCCATTCTCTAAAGAAAAGGTTATCTATTGTAAAAGGGATTAGCGGATTTTGCGTCAATAGTAATTTTGGTGTTTGGTATTTCATTTTTTTCCTTTTGAAGTGAATCTTCTTCCATATATTGAGTAAATGATGCAGTACTGGTGAATTTTTATATTGTACCAGCTTTTCATCCCACTTATAAAGTATATGTTCCAGTACCTTCTCCCCTATTTTATCTAGTTCGATCTTAGTCCAGTCTGGTTTTTCTCTTGTCTGGTAAAAATCTGATAAATACCTTAATTGTGCTACTCCATAATAATTTTTAAAGTTAGATAACTGCAAACCACCTTGGTCGTACCTCTCTGTTAATTTATCTAACGCTATCCTCGGTATCCCCCCTTTCCACAAGAATTTCCTTATTATTCTCTTTAGTTCATTAAAGAATTTCTCTGTTAAGGGAATTGGTAATGATTGATATAAGTATAGTATCTTTGGGAAGACATTCATTTTAATGCAGCTCACCCTCCCTATCAACGTTAGCAGTAATTCTTTCCAATGTTCTAAGTCTTCCTGCAATTTCTTTATTAGTGGCTGATAATTTTATTTGTACAGGTGGCTTGTTATTATCTAACCTAATACCTAGGTATCGGATTGCTTGTGTTTGCCATTTAAATGGTGATTCTTTTTAAAATTCTGTATAATCCACGTTACTCATTGGCATCGCTTCACTTTTATTTGCGTTGACCTTGTACCCCGATATTTCTCCATACTCCTTCAATTTCTTATATAATTCTTTTATTGATATTTCTGGTTCTGTTAAGTATACTATGATGTCATCTGCAAATAAACTGATTTTATACTCCTCCTTTATTTTTATCCCTTTTATTTTCTGTTCTTATCAGTTCTGCCAATGGCTCTATTGCTAAAGCGAACAGTGAGGGGGGATAATGGACATCCCTGTCTAGTTGACCTACTTAATTTAAATTGGTTCGATACATATCCATTTACTGTCACCTTCGCCAATGGTCCATTATATAATGCTTTAATCCAATTAATATATTTTTCTGGTAGATTGAACCTCTGTAAACTTTGAATAAATAATTCCATTCTACTCTGTCGAAGGCTTTTTCTGCATCTAAAGCAATAGCCACTGTTGGCTTCTTATTTCTTTGAACTACATGAATTAGATTAATAAATTTACAGACATTATCCACTGTTCGTCTTTTCTTAATAAATCCAGTTTGATCATGTTTTACTATTTTTGGTACACAATTGGCCAATCTGTTTGCTAATAGTTTTGCTATTATCTTATAATCTGAATTGAGTAGAGATATTGTTCTATATGATGCTGGTGTTAGTGGATCCTTCCCCGTCTTTGGTATTACTGTAATTATTGCTGTCTTACATGAATCTGGCAAGTTTTGTGTTTCTTCTATCTGGTTCATTACTTCCAGGAGAGGAGGAATTAATAACTCTTTACATGTTTTATAGAATTCTATTGGGAATCCATCCTCTCCAGGCGTTTTATTGTTCGGCAGCTTTTTTAATATATCCTGTACTTCCTCTATTTCAAATGGTTTTATCAGTTTGTTTTGTTCTTCTACTAATTGATTTAGAAAAGAATCTTGAACACATTTAACGAACTATAGCCCATCCAGTCCTCTAACTGTATGTGTATTCCAATCAATATGAGGGAAGTTAAAATCTCCCATGATCACTACCCTATGTTAATCACACATATACGTTATCTCTCTACACATTTGTTCCTCTAGTTTTCTTGACCCATTTGGTGGTCTGTAATACACCACTATTAGCACCCTCATGCCTCCTTCACCCCTCAATTCCACCCAAACAGCCTCACTGGACGATCCCTCCAGACCATCTTGCCACCTCACGGCAGTAATGTCCTCCTTAACAAGCAGAGCAACTCCTCCCCCTTTTTTACCCCCTGATCTATCACATCTAAAACAAATGTATCCTGGAACGTTAAGTTGCCAGTCCTGCCTCTCTTGTAGCCAGGTCTCACTAATTGCCACAATATCGTGACCCCAAGTATCTGTCCATGTTCTAAGCTCATCTACCTTGTTCACTATGCTTCTTGCATTAAAATATATGCATCTCAGAGAATGACCCTCACATATATTCTCTTTTTTACCTTCTACCCTAATCTCCATCCTACCTTTCTTATCTTTTTTATTCCTAGCTAGGTGGCCATACTCCCTGGACACTGCTCTCACACTCTGTTCCCCACCCCCCTGCCAAACTAGTTTAAACCTTCCCCCACAGCTCTCGCAAATCTGCTTGCCAGCACATTGGTCCCCCTCCAGTTCAAGTGGAGTCCGTCCCTTTAGTACAGGTCCGACCTTCCCCAGAAGAGATCCCAGTGATCCAGAAATCTTATCCCTTGCCCCCTGCACCATCTTGTTAGCCACGCATTCATCCTCCACATCCTCCTATTTCTACCCTTACTAGCGCATGGCACCGGCAGCAAACCAGAGATTACTACCTTGGAGGTCCTGTTTTTTAACTTCCTGCCTAATCCCACATAATCCTGTTTCAGGACCTCATCCCCACTTCTAGCTAAGTCATTATAAAATTATAGCCAGGGTATTAGCTAATAGACTTGATACTTACTTACCCAAGTTGATACATATTGATCAAACAGGTTTTATTAAGAACAGAAATGCATCAGATAATATTCTTTGATTAATTATTTTGGTCAATGCGTACCGAAAGCAGCCTAACCATCCTAAGGTTGTTGCACTAGATGCAGAAAAGCCTTTTGATAGGGTTGAGTGGGATTTTTTATTTAAGGTGTTAGAAAAGTTTAAGTTTGGCCCTTTTTTAATGGTTGGGTTAAAGCTTTATATAAGAACCCAATTGCTATGGTGGTGACAAATGGTCAGATCTCTACTATTTAGGTTGACTCATTCAACTCGGCAGGGTTGTCCATTGTCACCAGCCTTATTTGCGATGGCTATTGAACCATTAGCTCAGACTATTAGGCAAAATATGAAATTAGAGGGATGAAGGCTATGAATGAAGAATATAAGATTAATTTATTTGCAGATTATGTATTGATATATTTGACGGAAATGGAACGGTCATTGAAGCAGTTACAAGAGTGTTTGTTGAAATTTGGAGAACTGTTAGGATGTAAAGTTAATTGAGATAAAAGTAAAATTTTACCAGTTGGAATAGGAGATTATTCAGAATTTAAAATTATTACAAAATTAAGGTGGACAAATGTAATGGAAGATTTAAACCGTGTTTTTTTACTTTTGCAGCCTTTGCTTTTGCAAGGCTGAGAACCTGCTTGTTTTTTAGAATCAGTAGACATAATCTAATTTACACTATGGGGCCCAGGGATGGATATGAATTCCACCATGGGGCCCAGGATGCAGTTGAATCAGAAGACATAATCTAATTTACACTATGAGGCCCAGGGATGCATGTGAATTAGTAGACACATCAAAATTCCACCATGAGGCCCAGAGATGCAGTTTTCTTTTGTTGGTCGCAGACTGTCAGGAGACCTTGAAGATAATTAAGTAATTTGTTCAAAGAGATAAGCTATGAAGTAAACAACTTTTGGGTAATATAAGCCATGGTCCCACTGTTGAAGTTTGAGACTCTCTGAGAGGTGGCAAAATTTCTCAGCAAGAAGAAGAACTTCTAGAGTCCAGCTAATGTCCAGGTCGAGGGAGGTGGAGAAGCTGCTACCGGCGCCCCGACAATCTACTACAAGTGTGCAGCAACAAAACAATGGTCACTTAAACAAAAATGCTTTAAATTTTCTCCAAACATAATAATCAGATCAATATTTAGCTTGTTATTATCAACTTAACCGCCTTCTAATTCTAAGCGCTCATGTATGTGTTCAGGCAAGTTCTTTGTTTCACTGTCCAGTCATTCACTTTTCACTTCTCCAAGTTCACCGGGATCAGACAATTTCTAAACTGCACAGAATGGAACATTTATGATCTTCACCAGGTTTGAACTGAAATTGTGAACACTCAGGAAGGCCTTTCTTGGTTTCAGCGAGATATTTGTTGTTCTTTGGACATACACAAACTGATCTCCTTCAATCAGCCACTGCAGTGTCTTGCCAAAGAAACTTGTCCCCTCATGGGTTTTCCTGAAGATAACCCTCTTCTTCCAGGTCACCACAGAAAGTTCTCCTTTTCCTCCTATTTCAGGAGAAACATATTAACCAGGCACTTCCTCTTGTAATTGACAAGGGTTGAGAATAGGCTGAACTCAGAATTCAAAACCCATCTTCAAATAGGGTGTTTCTGCTAGCAGGAGTGCAAAGCTTGCAGCCTCCAGCACCATTTCCTGCTGTCAACTGACCTCTCTTCCCAAAGAGAAGTTTATCCTCTATCTGCAAAAAAACCACATATAACGTGTAAAAATTACAGCACCGAAGCAGGCCATCATAGCCCTTCTTATCCGTGCTGATACACTTGTACTCTCCTAGTCCCACTGACCTGCATTCTGCCCATAATCCTCCACACCTTTTACATCCATGTCTTCCTTCTTCTTCTTCTTTGGCTTGGCTTCGCGGACGAAGATTTATGGAAGGGGTAAATGTCCACGTCAGCTGCAGGCTCGTTTGTGGCTGACAAGTCCGATGCGGGACAGGCAGACACGGTTGCAGCGGTTGCAGGGGAAAATTGGTGGGTTGGGGTTGGGTGTTGGGTTTTTCCTCCTTTGCCTTTTGTCAGTGAGGTGGGCTCTGCGGCCTTCTTCAAAGGAGGTTGCTGCCCGCCGAACTGTGAGGTGCCAAGATGCACGGTTTGAGGCGAGATCAGCCCACTGGCGGTGGTCAATGTGGCAGGCACCAAGAGATTTCTTTAGGCAGTCCTTGTACCTTTTCTTTGGTGAACCTCTGTCACGGTGGCCAGTGGAGAGCTCGCCATATAACACGATCTTGGGAAGGCGATGGTCCTCCATTCTGGAGACGTGACCCACCCAGCGCAGCTGGATCTTCAGCAGCGTGGACTCGATGCTGTCGACCTCTGCCATCTCGATTACTTCGACGTTAGGGATGAAAGCGCTCCAATGAATGTTGAGGATGGGGCGGAGACAACGCTGTGGAAGCATTCTAGGAGCCGTAGGTGATGCCGGTAGAGGACCCATGATTCGGTGCCGAACAGGAGTGTGGGTATGACAACGGCTCTGTATACGCTTATCTTTGTGAGGTTTTTCAGTTGGTTGTTTTTCCAGATTCTTTTGTGTAGTCTTCCAAAGGCGCTATTTGCCTTGGCGAGTCTGTTATCTATCTCGTTGTCGATCCTTGCATCTGATGAAATGGTGCAGCCGAGATAGGTAAACTGGTTGACTGTTTTGAGTTTTGTGTGCCCGATGGAGATGTGGGGGGGGGGGGGGGGGGGGGCTGGTAGTCATGGTGGGGAGCTGGCTGATGGAGGACATCCGTTTTCTTCAGGCTGACTTCCAGGCCAAACATTTTGGCAGTTTCCGCAAAACAGGACGTCAAGCGCTGAAGAGCTGGCACTGAATGGGCAACTAAAGCGGCATCGTCTGCAAAGAGTAGATCACGGACAAGTTTCTCTTGTGTCTTGGTGTGAGCTTGCAGGCGTCTCAGATTGAAGAGACTGCCATCCGTGCGGTACCGGATGTAAACAGCGTCTTCGTTGTTGAGGTCTTTCATGGCTTGGTTCAGCATCATGCTGAAGAAGATTGAAGAGGGTTGGTGAGAGAACACAGCCTTGCTTCACGCCATTGTTAATGGAGAAGGGTTCAGAGAGCTCATTGCTGTATCTGACCCGACCTTGTTGGTTTTCGTGCAGTTGGATAACCATGTTGAGGAACTTTGGGGGGCATCCGATGCGCTCTAGTATTTGCCAAAGACCTTTCCTGCTCACGGTATCGAAGGCTTTGGTGAGGTCAACAAAGGTGATGTAAAGTCCTTTGTTTTGTTCTCTGCACTTTTCTTGGAGCTGTCTGAGGGCAAAGACCATGTCAGTAGTTCCTCTGTTTGCGCGAAAGCCGCACTGTGATTCTGGGAGAATATTCTCAGCGACACTAGGTATTATTCTATTTAGGAGAATCCTAGCGAAGATTTTGCGTGCAATGCAGAGCAGCGTGATTCCCCTGTAGTTTGAGCAGTCTGATTTCTCACCTTTGTTTTTGTACAGGGTGATGATGGTGGCATCACGAAGGTCCTGAGGCAGTTTTCCTTGGTCCCAACAAAGCTTGAAAAACTCATTCAGTTTGACATGCAGAGTTTTGCCGCCAGCCTTCCAGACCTCTGGGTGGGATTCCATCCATACCTGCTGCTTTGCCACTTTTCAGTTGTTCAATTGCCTTATATGTCTCATCCTGGGTGAGGACCTCATCCAGCTCTAGCCACGGGGGCTGTTGAGGGAGCTGGAGCAGGGCGGAATCTTGGACTGAGCGGTTGGCACTGAAAAGAGATTGGAAGTGTTCTGACCATCGGTTGAGGATGGAGATCTTGTCGCTGAGGAGGACTTTGCCGTCTGAGCTGCGCAGCAGGCTTTGGACTTGGAGTCATGTGACGCCTCTTAGAATAGCAAATTTCAACTGGATCATTCGCACTGGAATCTCTGAGCCTACACATCTGTTGCTTTAAAGACAACAGACCATTTATTCCCTAAACATCAGTCCAATTAACACCTAATTATGATGTCTCCATAGCCATTCTTCAGTGTCTGCCAAGTCACTGTGGACATGGCTCTCTACTTATGCAAAGCTCTTGCACTTCAAATGAGATGTCTTTTGTGAAATGTTAATGTCATTTTGTGAAGTGAACCTAAACTAAACCCAACACAATCTGAACCTTTCAAAGACATATTTTAATCATAATTTTATTAACCCAATCAGTAACAGTAGACGCCCTTCAACCCTGAAGTTGTGCCCGCTTGTCCTAGATTCTCCCACTGTGGGAAACGACCTTTCTACATCTACAGTTGTGTTTACTGGCCATTGATTTAAAGGAGTGTTTATTCTCCTCTCTTGTCTCTGAGGGGCATTCAGTCACGTTACAGCTTTCAACATTCAATATGTTTCAATGAGATCCCCCCTCAATCTCCCAAATTCCAACAAGTACAGTCCAAAAGTTGTCAAACGCTCCTTGTATGATAACCCTTTCCTTCCTAGAATCATCCTTGTGAACCTCCTCTGAACCCTCTCCAACGTCAACACACCCTTTCTTAAATGAGGAGCCCAAAATTCTAACAATACTCCAAGTGACGTCTCAGGTGTGTCTAGGGTATGGCAGGTGGGGCAGAGAACAGGGGCACCACTGTCCTCACCTTATCTTCCCAATATCCAAGACCCTAGCCAAATAATTAATCTCCACCCCAGGGGTGAACTGCTGCACTGCCAGAGCTCTGCTCCCAACCAGCATCTCATCGGGTTGCTTCGGGACCATTCCAGCTCAATGCGGGATCAATGGGCCAGTGCCAACACCAGCCTGGGAAACATAGAGCAGTTCCAGCTGCGTGGGGGATTATGGGTAGGGAAGACAGCCATTTTTCCCATTGCTCCCGCATTGAGGCCCTAACAGCCCGCCCCGGTCACTCGCTGACTACCATGCCAGCTACCCTTGACAGCTCAGCCGACATCCCACTGACTGGCTGCCCCCTGCTGGCTGCCCACTGATAGCCTAGCCAACAGCCCACCCCGGTCACCCACTGACTGCCCTGCCAGCTGCCAACTGAGAGGCACCTGCCCCAGCTGCCAAAGGAGATTTTCCAATTAATACCTCGCCGAAAAAATAATCTGTTATTGTTTAGACATTACGCCAAATGAAAATAAGAAATACTCATTGATGTTTTATTTAATGGAACAATAAATGGAACAAAGTAGTTCAAAGTGTAGAATAAAATCTTAACTCAATACATTACTTGGTAAAGTCACAACCTGTATCCACAATCTGTGTGTGGTTGTTTTTTTAATGGGGAGGGGCCATGTCAATAGGGCACCACTTGACCTAGAAACGCCACTGTCACAGCCTCAACATCATATCCCTGCCCTTGCATCCTATCCCTCAAAGTTCTCTGGCATTTGCTGGAAAAAGCTGCTCACTTTCCACCCATCTTACTCACCCTGTCAACCTGCATGGCAATCTTAAGGGATCCATGGACTTTGTCCCAGAGATCCCTCTCTTCCTCCACTCTGCTCTGCATCCTGCCATTGAGCAAGCTCTGATCTTCAGGGTTGACTTTCCAAAGTGCATCACCCTGATCCAGATTGAACACCATCTGCCACTTCTCCCCTCAACGCTGTATCCTGTTGTAATGGACACCAACTTCTACACTCTCCCATGTGACATTTTATGTCACTATTTGGTCACCTTCTTACAGGAAAGATTTCGAGGATTGAAAAAGTGCAGGGAAAGGCTGAATGCTGAAACTTGAGGTGCTGGGTTCTTAGGAAAGGTTGAACAGAGGACTTTATTCCATGGAGTTGCCGGAAAATGGGGGCAGATATGATGGAGGTGTTCAAAATTATAAGGGGCTTCAAGAGGGGAAATGCAAGCAGGCTTTTCCCATTGAGACAAGAACTGGAGGCCGTGGATTCAGGGTGAAAAGTGAAATGTTTAAGGGTGACATGAGGAAAACTTCTTCACTCAGAGGGAGGTGAGAGTGTAGAACAAGCTGCCAGGGGAGGGGGACGTTGGTTCGATTTTGAGATTTGAGAGAAATTGAACAGATCTATGGACGGAAGAGGCCTAGAGGACTCTGGTTCAGGTGCAGGTCGATGCAACCAGGGAGAATAACTAGTTTGGCACAGTCTAGATGGGCCAAAAGGCCTGTTTCTGTGCAAGGGTTTTATCGTTCCATCAGTCATCCTGCAATTCTTCAGTATCATCCTGTGGCCAAGTTGGACCAGCAAATCATCGCCAACCCCTCAACAATCTCAGCTCTTGCTTCCTGTCGTAAGCAGCAGGTCATCGTCAATCGTCTGATGGCTACGGCCCCTGTCGGACTCTGCTCAAAGTTTCCAGGCCCCCTTCCCTTCCCTGTGAAGCAGTTTCTTCTTTATCCCTCTCCTGCTGACTACATAAAAAATGTTACGCGAGGTGAGAAGGAAACAAGGTCCCATGGTCCCTGGGTAGGTGGGGTGGGGAGCAGTCAGATCCCCATTGACCGACAGTCTATCCCATCTAATCCTGGGGAATTGCTGATCTTAATATTTTTAAGAATCTCCAACACAACCTTGGACCATTAAATATTGGAGCAGAAGAGTCTGTCAAGTCTACCTCACCATTCAATCATGAGCTGATCCATTTTCCCACTGCCCACCCTTCTCCCCATAACATTTGCTGCCCTGGCTAATCAGATACCCATTGTCACGTTCAGAATAGGTTCGACAGGTTTGAAGAGAATTAAGGTTGGACACGTGTCATCAACAAAGGTGGTCTTTATTTACAAATGGGGGAATTCACAAGAGAAGCCACTCACACAGATCACAAAGAATAATACACATCGGGAGAAAGTAAATCACTGCTTAACATTCTCAACTCCCAATTGGGAATGCAATGCTTAAACCACCAACACAGCACACCAATAAACATAGAACACTACAGAGCAGTCCAGGCCCTTCAGCCCTCGATGTTCTGCTAACCCATATATTCATTTTTAAAAAGTACTAAATCCTCCCTATCCTATAATCCTCCATGTGCCTGTCGAAAAATGTTTCAGCCCCCATCACCATCCCAGGCAAGACATTCCAGGCCCCCTCAACTCTCTGTGTAAAAAGCTTCTCCCCTAAAATTCCTTCCTTTCACTTTGTAACAGTAAATTAATTACAACTGACAATAATATCAAATGAACCTGGTTTTCAGCATCAACCATGTCTCGGGTTCTGGAATGGGCCCATCGCCATCGGCCCTCTGGTGCCTGCCCGTGGCCAGCAGCCTGGACCCCAGTGATGGTCTCAAGGCAGTAGCTAACGAGCAGAGAGCAGGACTCGACATGCTGGGCTTTTTCAATGTGAGGCCCAATCAAGCATCAGCCTCACCTGTGGGCAGATCTAACCATTGGTTGGCACCTGGGAGAATCAATCTCATGTCAGCTTCATAGGTGGGCAGATCTAACCCTTAATTGGCAGGTGAGGTGACTTTCGACTCGGTTCCTGTTGGAGGTGTCACATGACCCTCCACAATCCACCCTTCACCTATCAATCTCTGCCTTAAATACACCTAATGATCCAGCCTCCACAGCTAGCCATGGTGGCAAATCTCAGAGGTTCACTGCTTTCTGGCTAAACAAATTCCTCCACATCTCGGTTTCAAACAGGTGCCCTTTAATCCTGAAGTTGTGGCCCCTTGTTCTCGACTCTCCTACCATGGGAAACAACTTAGCCACGTCTACTCTGTCCAGGACTTTCAACATAGAAAATGCTTCTCTGAGGTTCTGAACTCCAAGGAGTACAATTCAAGAGCGTCAAACATTCATCATATGCTAATCCCTTCATTCCAGAAATCATTCTTGTGAATCTTTTCTGAACCCATTCCAATGCCAACACATCCTTCCTTAAATAAGAAGCCCAAACTGTGCCCCGTATCCCATGTGATTTCTCACTAGTGCCTTATAAAGCCTCAACTTCACAACCCTGCTCTTCTATCCTATCCCTCTAGACGTGACGCCTACATGGCATTCACCTTCTTCACCACCGACTCAACCTGGTCAACCTTCAGAGTTCCCTGCATGAGGATCCCAAGTCCCTTTTGAGTCGAAAAGCAAATTGTAGAGGATGTGGAGAGACTGCAGAAGGATCTAGTTAAGTTAGGTGAATGGCCAAAGATCTGGCAGATGGAGTCCAACGTTAGTAAATGCGAGCTCATCCACTTTGGTAGGAAAAAATAGAAGAACAGATTATTATTTAAATGATGAAAGACTGCAGGCTGCTGTCGTGCAGAAGGACTTGGGAGGACACGTGCATGAATCACCAAAAGTTGGGTTGCAGGTACAATAGGCTATTAAAAAGGCAAATGGAATGTTGGCCTTCATCACTAGAGGAATTGAATTCAGAAGAAGGGAGGTCATGCTGCAACTGTACAAGGTCCTGGTAAGGCCGCACCTGGAGAACTGTGGGTTCTGGTCTCCATACTTGAGGAAGGATAGACTGGCCTTGGAGGCAGCCCAGAGGAGGTTCACCAGGTTGATCCCAGAGATGAGGGGGTTGACCTACGAGGAGAGACTAAATCGTCTGGGATTAGACTCACTCAAATTCAGAAAAATTAGAGATCTTATAGAAACGGATAAAATTATGAAAGGGAGAGATAAGATAGAGGCAGGAAAATTTGTTTTCACTGGTAGATGAGGCCAGAACTAGGGGACACGGCCTCAAAATTCAGGGAAGTAGATTTAAAATGGAGATGAGGAAAATGTGTTTTTCCCAGAATCGTGAATCTGTGGAATTCTCTGCCCAGATACATTTAAGGTTCAGTTAGAGAGATTTTTATATTAAAAAAATGGAATTAAGGGATATGGGGAAAAGGCGGGGGGTGGAGTTGAGTCAACGATCAGATCAGCCATGATCTAATTGAATAGTAGAGCAGGTTCAATGGGCCGAATAGCTGACTCCTGCTCCTAAGCTTTATGTTCTTTCCACCTGCGAATTTTGAATTTTCTCCCCATCCAAATAATAGTCGGCCCTTTTATTCCTTCCACCAAAGTCCCCCAACCATACACTTTCCAACACTGTATTCCACTTGCCACTTCTTTGCCTGTTCTCATCTTTCTGTCTCTCTGCAACCCCCCTGTTTGCTCATCACTTTCTGGCCCTCCTATATCTGGTATGACATCGAAAATCTTGGCAAACTTCAGCAGAGATGTGATGGAAAGTGTGTGACCATCTGCATCATGGAGACACCAATACTCCTGAGTGCATGAGCCCTGTAAAAACTAGTGGACACAGCCCAGGACACCACAGGCAAAACTCTCCCCACTATCAAGAAAATCTAGGGAAACAATGCTGTCGGAGAGCAGTAGTAATCATCAAGGAAGATTTGGGAAGCAAGAAACAGGGAGGGCTCATGAGAATTATATGGTAGCCAAGAAGGAACTTAAGAAAGGATTTAGGAATGTTCGAACGGGGCACATAGGATTAAGGAGAACCCCAAGGCATGACAGAAGGATGATGAGAATGAAGGTGGGGCCTCAAAAGGATAATAGAGATGGAGGAGTTTGGGGAAGTCCTAAATGAATACTTTGCTTCATTATTCACCAGAGAAAGATCCTTGGTCAAGGTGAGGTCAGAATCGAATAGGCCTGAGATTAAGGAAGAGAAAGTGTTTGGATCCTCATAAAAACAGGAAGATTGATAAATCCCCAGGACCGGGCGTGATAAGCCCCAGGATGTGAAGGGAAAGGAGAGTGGCGATGATCTTTGCATTCTTCTTGGCCACAGGGGAAATGTAGGAACAAACTGGCCACAAGTCCCCTCCCCAACACTTTCTGCTGAGTGTGAGAACTGACAAAGAGACCACGGCCCAAAATGTTTGCAATTTCTCTCCCGTCACACATGACGTGACTTGAGGGTACTGGAACATTGGATTTCCAATTATCAAGAGATGTGAAAGAAGGGAAAGAGAAATCCAACAGTCTTATTCAAATTTCTGAATCTCACAGAAAAGGTCTGTTGATAACAAGTGAGAAGGAATATTAAAGTGCGATTAAAACAGCCACTGGTACAAGTATGGGCGAGTTGAATTAGCTTGGCGTGGTGGGGTGTGGGCGGGGGGGGGGGGGAACATAATTAGTGTGGAAAGGTTGGGCTAAATTGCTTGTTTCTCTGGTACATAGTTTGTTGGCTCGATGCGAAGGTCCGAAGACAATATTCCTGCTTCAGGCAAAAATGAGAGTGAAAGAGGAGAGAGAGACATAGAGAGGAAGGAGAGAGGGGAGAGAGGGAGGGACATAGAGAGGAAGGAGAGATGGGAAAGAGGGAGGGACATAGAGAGGAAGGAGAGATGGGAAAGAGGGAGGGACATAGAGAGGAAGGAGAGATGGGAAAGAGGGGAGAAGAGAGAGGGAGGAAAATAGAGAGGAAGGAGAGAAGGGAGAGGGGAGAGAGAGTGAGGAGAAAGGAGAGGGAGGGATAAAGAGAGGAAGGAGAGATGGGACAGAGGGAGTGAGGTAGAAATGGAAGAGAAGATAAGGGAGTAAGGAGAGAGAGGAGTGGAGGAGGAAAAGGGGGAGGAGATAGGAGAGAAGATGGGAGGGGTGAGAGGTAGAAAGGTATGGAGGGGGTGAGATGATAGAGAAAGAAAGGAGGGAAAGTGAGAGGAAAAAGAGAGAGAAAAAGGTAGGGAGAAGAAGGAAGAGGGAGGGAGAGGCAAGGAGAGGAGGGGAGAGGGGAGAAGGAAAGAAGAGGAGAGGAGAGAAGCGAGAGAGAAAATGATGCTTTCACAGAGTAGTAAATGCTGTGATATAAACAAAAACAAAGAATCAAAATTTATTTAACCTATTTATCTTTTCAGGAAGAGAAGACAGAGACCAGTCTTAGGACATTTAACACATTTCTCCTTCAGCTGCAGGTAGGTCAGATTCTCTCTCGTGTTGGGTTCGAAGAATCCCTTGGTGTCATCTCCAGCATCAGAGAGAACCTTGTTCATCTCCTCATCAAACATGCCTCTCTTGTACGCCACGTCGACGGGAAGCCGGTGGCTGTGCACTGGGTCAATGATGCCACCCGTGGCAATCTGTGCCTCCAGGAGGCGAATCCCATGATCCTTGAGAATCAGGTCCTTCTTCAGAGCTTGGAACAAGGAGATCTTATGGCCCGTGTAGGGGTTTTTGTAACCTGTCACTGCCTGTTCTGCAGACAGCAGCTTGGTGCGTAGCTCACTGCCAACAAGCCCACGGTCAACTGCCTCATCCACCGTCAGTTTGGCGTTCTTCACCGGGTCAATGACAAAGCCAGTCGCTGCCTGAGCTTCCAGCAGCACCAGGGCCGTACCAGGCATCAGAAGGTGTCTCTTCATGGCCTGGTAGATGCTCATTGTCTCATTGGTCGATTCCACCAGGACCCCCGCGATGCTGTCTGATCCCTTCAGATAGATCTTCACCGAGTCCAGCTCACTCACCTCTTGCACGGTCTTCGTGCCCTCCTGCAGTTCCACCACTGTCTTCTGGTCAATGATCTTAGAGTCCACCAGTTCATCCAGGGTGATTTCTGATCGCAGACCACAGAAGGTGATGGACGTGTCCACCAGGCATTGTCTCTGCTCTATCATCCCATTGACCGTCCTGATCACACTCTCCATGTCAATCTCCTTCCTTCTGTAGCTCTCGATCAACGTTCTCCGCTCCTCTTCGGTGAAGAGTTTGGAATGAAGGAGGCACCACACGGAGAAACTGACAGTGGTCTTTCGGAAGGCTGCTTCAGTCTCTTGGTCACTGTAAGCCAGAGAGCACTGACTTGGAAGGGCACTAGAGACGCTGCAAGATATGGCCTGGATTTCGCTTTCCTCAATGATTGTGGTAATTCTGGAGATGATGGTCTTCATGTCGACCTCCTTACACCTGTACATCTCCATCAGCTCCTTCCTCTGCTCCTCAGAGAAATACTCAGAGTGGATGATTTCCCAAAGAGTGACAAACTTCCCCTTGAACTTGCCGCACGACAGACACACGATCTCCCGCTGAAAAGCGCTCTCGATTTCTCCAATGCTGTAGCCCTGCTGTTTCTTCCCGATTACCTTGGATATCTTCAGCAAACACAACCCAGTGGCCGGGTCAGTGCCACATCTCTCCTTCAGCTGCAGGTAGGTCAGATTCTCTCTTGTGTTGGGATCTAAGAATCCCTTGGTGTCATCTCCAGCATCAGAGAGAACCTTGTTCATCTCCTCATCAAACATGCCTCTCTTGTACGCCACGTCGACGGGAAGCCGGTGGCTGTGCACTGGGTCAATGATGCCACCCGTGGCAATCTGTGCCTCCAGGAGGCGAATCCCATGATCCTTGAGAATCAGGTCCTTCTTCAGAGCTTGGAACAAGGAGATCTTATGGCCCGTGTAGGGGTCTTTGTAACCCGTCACTGCCTGTTCTGCAGACAGCAGCTTGGTGCGTAGCTCACTGCCAACAAGCCCATGGTCAACTGCCTCGTCCACCGTCAGTTTGGCGTTCTTTACCGGGTCAATGACAAAGCCAGTCGCTGCCTGAGCTTCCAGCAGCACCAGGGCCGTACCAGGCATCAGCAGGTGTCTCTTCATGGCCTGGTAGATGCTCATCGTCTCATTGGTCGACTCCACCAGGACCCCGGCGATGCTGTCTGATCCCTTCAGATAGATCTTCACTGAGTCCAACTCACTCACCTCTTGCACGGTCTTCGTGCCCTCCTGCAGTTCCACCACTGTCTTCTGGTCAATGATCTTAGAGTCCACCAGTTCATCCAGGGTGATTTCTGATCGCAGACCACAGAAGGTGATGGACGTGTCCACCAGGCATTGTCTCTGCTCTATTATCCCATTGACCGTCCTGATCACACTCTCCATGTCAATCTCCTTCCTTCTGTAGCTCTCGATCAACGTTCTCCGCTCCTCTTCGGTGAAGAGTTTGGAATGAAGGAGGCACCAAACGGAGAAACTGACGGTGGTCTTTCGGAAGGCTGCTTCAGCCTCTTGGTCACTGTAAGCCAGAGAGCACTGGCTTGGAAGGGCACTGGAGACGCTGCAAGATATGGCCAGAATTTCGCTTTCCTCAATGATTGTGGTAATTCTGGAGATGATGGTCTTCATGTCGACTTCCTTGCACCTATACATCTCCATCAGCTTCTTCCTCTGCTCCTCAGAGAAATACTCAGAGTGGATGATTTCCCAAAGAGTGACAAAACTGCCCTTAAACTTGCCACACGACAGACACACGATCTCCCGCTGAAAAGCGCTCTCGATTTCTCCAATGCTGTAGCCCTGCTGTTTCTTCCTGATTCCCTTGGATATCTTCAGCAAACACAACCCAGTGGCCGGGTCAGTGCCACATCTCTCCTTCAGCTGCAGGTAGGTCAGATTCTCTCTTGTGTTGGGATCTAAGAATCCCTTGGTGTCATCTCCAGCATCAGAGAGAACATTGTTCATCTCCTCATCAAACATGCCTCTCTTGTACGCCACGTCAACGGGAAGCCGGTGGCTGTGCACTGGGTCAATGATGCCACCCGTGGCAATCTGTGCCTCCAGGAGGCGAATCCCATGATCCTTGAGAATCAGGTCCTTCTTCAGAGCTTGGAACAAGGAGATCTTTTGGCCAGTGTAGGGGTCTTTGTAACCTGTCACTGCCTGTTCTGCAGACAGCAGCTTGGTGCGTAGCTCACTGCCAACAAGCCCACGGTCAACTGCCTCATCCACCGTCAGTTTGGCATTCTTCACCGGGTCAATGACAAAGCCAGTCGCTGCCTGAGCTTCCAGCAGCACCAGGGCCGTACCAGGCATCAGCAGGTGTCTCTTCATGGCCTGGTAGATGCTCATTGTCTCATTGGTCGATTCCACCATGACCCCGGCGATGCTGTCCGATCCCTTCAGATAGATCTTCACCGAGTCCAGCTCACTCACCTCTTGCACGGTCTTCGTGCCCTCCTGCAGTTCCACCACTGTCTTCTGGTCAATGATCTTAGAGTCCACCAGTTCATCCAGGGTGATTTCTGATCGCAGACCACAGAAGGTGATGGACGTGTCCACCAGGCATTGTCTCTGCTCTATCATCCCATTGACCGTCCTGATCACACTCTCCATGTCAATCTCCTTCCTTCTGTAGCTCTCGATCAACGTTTTCCGCTCCTCTTCGGTGAAGAGTTTGGAATGAAGGAGGCACCACACGGAGAAACTGACAGTGGTCTTTCGGAAGGCTGCTTCAGTCTCTTGATCACTGTAAGCCAGAGAGCACTGACTTGGAAGGGCACTAGAGACGCTGCAAGATATGGCCTGGATTTCGCTTTCCTCAATGATTGTGGTAATTCTGGAGATAATGGTCTTCATGTCGACCTCCTTGCACCTATACATCTCCATCAGCTTCTTCCTCTGCTCCTCAGAGAAATTCTCAGAGTGGATGATTTCCCAAAGAGTGACAAACCTCCCCTTGAACTTGCCGCATGACAGACATACAATCTCCCGCTGAAAAGCGCTCTCGATTTCTCCAGTGCTGTAGCCTTGCTGTTTCTTCCCGATTCCCTTTGATATCTTCAGCAAACACAACCCAGTGGCCGGGTCAGTGCCACATCTCTCCTTCAGCTGCAGGTAGGTCAGATTCTCTCTTGTGTTGGGATCTAAGAATCCCTTTGTGTCATCTCCAGCATCAGAGAGAACCTTGTTCATCTCCTCATCAAACATGCCTCTCTTGTACGCCACGTCGACGGGAAGCCGGTGGCTGTGCACTGGGTCAATGATGCCACCCGTGGCAATTTGTGCCTCCAGGAGGCGAATCCCATGATCCTTGAGAATCAGGTCCTTCTTCAGAGCTTGGAACAAGGAGATCTTATGGCCCGTGTAGGGGTCTTTGTAACCTGTCACTGCCTGTTCTGCAGACAGCAGCTTGGTGCGTAGCTCACTGCCAACAAGCCCATGGTCAACTGCCTCATCCACCGTCAGTTTGGCGTTCTTCACCGGGTCAATGACAAAGCCAGTCGCTGCCTGAGCTTCCAGCAGCACCAGGGCTGTACCAGGCATCAGCAGGTGTCTCTTCATGGCCTTGTAGATGCTCATCGTCTCATTGGTCGACTCCACCAGGACCCCCGCGATGCTGTCTGATCCCTTTAGATAGATCTTCACTGAGTCCAACTCACTCACCTCTTGCACGGTCTTCGTGCCCTCCTGCAGTTCCACCACTGTCTTCTGGTCAATGATCTTAGAGTCCACCAGTTCATCCAGGGTGATTTCTGATCGCAGACCACAGAAGGTGATGGACGTGTCCACCAGGCATTGTCTCTGCTCTATTATCCCATTGACTGTCCTGATCACACTCTCCATGTCAATCTCCTTCCTTCTGTAGCTCTCGATCAACGTTCTCCGCTCCTCTTCGGTGAAGAGTTTGGAATGAAGGAGGCACCAAACGGAGAAACTGACGGTGGTCTTTCGGAAGGCTGCTTCAGCCTCTTGGTCACTGTAAGCCAGAGAGCACTGGCTTGGAAGGGCACTGGAGACGCTGCAAGATATGGCCTGGATTTCGCTTTCCTCAATGATTGTGGTAATTCTGGAGATGATGGTCTTCATGTCGACCTCCTTACACCTGTACATCTCCATCAGCTCCTTCCTCTGCTCCTCAGAGAAATACTCAGAGTGGATGATTTCCCAAAGAGTGACAAACTTCCCCTTGAACTTGCCGCACGACAGACACACGATCTCCCGCTGAAAAGCGCTCTCGATTTCTCCAATGCTGTAGCCCTGCTGTTTCTTCCCGATTACCTTGGATATCTTCAGCAAACACAACCCAGTGGCCGGGTCAGTGCCACATCTCTCCTTCAGCTGCAGGTAGGTCAGATTCTCTCTTGTGTTGGGATCTAAGAATCCCTTGGTGTCATCTCCAGCATCAGAGAGAACCTTGTTCATCTCCTCATCAAACATGCCTCTCTTGTACGCCACGTCGACGGGAAGCCGGTGGCTGTGCACTGGGTCAATGATGCCACCCGTGGCAATCTGTGCCTCCAGGAGGCGAATCCCATGATCCTTGAGAATCAGGTCCTTCTTCAGAGCTTGGAACAAGGAGATCTTATGGCCCGTGTAGGGGTCTTTGTAACCCGTCACTGCCTGTTCTGCAGACAGCAGCTTGGTGCGTAGCTCACTGCCAACAAGCCCATGGTCAACTGCCTCGTCCACCGTCAGTTTGGCGTTCTTTACCGGGTCAATGACAAAGCCAGTCGCTGCCTGAGCTTCCAGCAGCACCAGGGCCGTACCAGGCATCAGCAGGTGTCTCTTCATGGCCTGGTAGATGCTCATCGTCTCATTGGTCGACTCCACCAGGACCCCGGCGATGCTGTCTGATCCCTTCAGATAGATCTTCACTGAGTCCAACTCACTCACCTCTTGCACGGTCTTCGTGCCCTCCTGCAGTTCCACCACTGTCTTCTGGTCAATGATCTTAGAGTCCACCAGTTCATCCAGGGTGATTTCTGATCGCAGACCACAGAAGGTGATGGACGTGTCCACCAGGCATTGTCTCTGCTCTATTATCCCATTGACCGTCCTGATCACACTCTCCATGTCAATCTCCTTCCTTCTGTAGCTCTCGATCAACGTTCTCCGCTCCTCTTCGGTGAAGAGTTTGGAATGAAGGAGGCACCAAACGGAGAAACTGACGGTGGTCTTTCGGAAGGCTGCTTCAGCCTCTTGGTCACTGTAAGCCAGAGAGCACTGGCTTGGAAGGGCACTGGAGACGCTGCAAGATATGGCCAGAATTTCGCTTTCCTCAATGATTGTGGTAATTCTGGAGATGATGGTCTTCATGTCGACTTCCTTGCACCTATACATCTCCATCAGCTTCTTCCTCTGCTCCTCAGAGAAATACTCAGAGTGGATGATTTCCCAAAGAGTGACAAAACTGCCCTTAAACTTGCCACACGACAGACACACGATCTCCCGCTGAAAAGCGCTCTCGATTTCTCCAATGCTGTAGCCCTGCTGTTTCTTCCTGATTCCCTTGGATATCTTCAGCAAACACAACCCAGTGGCCGGGTCAGTGCCACATCTCTCCTTCAGCTGCAGGTAGGTCAGATTCTCTCTTGTGTTGGGATCTAAGAATCCCTTGGTGTCATCTCCAGCATCAGAGAGAACATTGTTCATCTCCTCATCAAACATGCCTCTCTTGTACGCCACGTCAACGGGAAGCCGGTGGCTGTGCACTGGGTCAATGATGCCACCCGTGGCAATCTGTGCCTCCAGGAGGCGAATCCCATGATCCTTGAGAATCAGGTCCTTCTTCAGAGCTTGGAACAAGGAGATCTTTTGGCCAGTGTAGGGGTCTTTGTAACCTGTCACTGCCTGTTCTGCAGACAGCAGCTTGGTGCGTAGCTCACTGCCAACAAGCCCACGGTCAACTGCCTCATCCACCGTCAGTTTGGCATTCTTCACCGGGTCAATGACAAAGCCAGTCGCTGCCTGAGCTTCCAGCAGCACCAGGGCCGTACCAGGCATCAGCAGGTGTCTCTTCATGGCCTGGTAGATGCTCATTGTCTCATTGGTCGATTCCACCATGACCCCGGCGATGCTGTCCGATCCCTTCAGATAGATCTTCACCGAGTCCAGCTCACTCACCTCTTGCACGGTCTTCGTGCCCTCCTGCAGTTCCACCACTGTCTTCTGGTCAATGATCTTAGAGTCCACCAGTTCATCCAGGGTGATTTCTGATCGCAGACCACAGAAGGTGATGGACGTGTCCACCAGGCATTGTCTCTGCTCTATCATCCCATTGACCGTCCTGATCACACTCTCCATGTCAATCTCCTTCCTTCTGTAGCTCTCGATCAACGTTTTCCGCTCCTCTTCGGTGAAGAGTTTGGAATGAAGGAGGCACCACACGGAGAAACTGACAGTGGTCTTTCGGAAGGCTGCTTCAGTCTCTTGATCACTGTAAGCCAGAGAGCACTGACTTGGAAGGGCACTAGAGACGCTGCAAGATATGGCCTGGATTTCGCTTTCCTCAATGATTGTGGTAATTCTGGAGATAATGGTCTTCATGTCGACCTCCTTGCACCTATACATCTCCATCAGCTTCTTCCTCTGCTCCTCAGAGAAATTCTCAGAGTGGATGATTTCCCAAAGAGTGACAAACCTCCCCTTGAACTTGCCGCATGACAGACATACAATCTCCCGCTGAAAAGCGCTCTCGATTTCTCCAGTGCTGTAGCCTTGCTGTTTCTTCCCGATTCCCTTTGATATCTTCAGCAAACACAACCCAGTGGCCGGGTCAGTGCCACATCTCTCCTTCAGCTGCAGGTAGGTCAGATTCTCTCTTGTGTTGGGATCTAAGAATCCCTTTGTGTCATCTCCAGCATCAGAGAGAACCTTGTTCATCTCCTCATCAAACATGCCTCTCTTGTACGCCACGTCGACGGGAAGCCGGTGGCTGTGCACTGGGTCAATGATGCCACCCGTGGCAATTTGTGCCTCCAGGAGGCGAATCCCATGATCCTTGAGAATCAGGTCCTTCTTCAGAGCTTGGAACAAGGAGATCTTATGGCCCGTGTAGGGGTCTTTGTAACCTGTCACTGCCTGTTCTGCAGACAGCAGCTTGGTGCGTAGCTCACTGCCAACAAGCCCATGGTCAACTGCCTCATCCACCGTCAGTTTGGCGTTCTTCACCGGGTCAATGACAAAGCCAGTCGCTGCCTGAGCTTCCAGCAGCACCAGGGCTGTACCAGGCATCAGCAGGTGTCTCTTCATGGCCTTGTAGATGCTCATCGTCTCATTGGTCGACTCCACCAGGACCCCCGCGATGCTGTCTGATCCCTTTAGATAGATCTTCACTGAGTCCAACTCACTCACCTCTTGCACGGTCTTCGTGCCCTCCTGCAGTTCCACCACTGTCTTCTGGTCAATGATCTTAGAGTCCACCAGTTCATCCAGGGTGATTTCTGATCGCAGACCACAGAAGGTGATGGACGTGTCCACCAGGCATTGTCTCTGCTCTATTATCCCATTGACTGTCCTGATCACACTCTCCATGTCAATCTCCTTCCTTCTGTAGCTCTCGATCAACGTTCTCCGCTCCTCTTCGGTGAAGAGTTTGGAATGAAGGAGGCACCAAACGGAGAAACTGACGGTGGTCTTTCGGAAGGCTGCTTCAGCCTCTTGGTCACTGTAAGCCAGAGAGCACTGGCTTGGAAGGGCACTGGAGACGCTGCAAGATATGGCCTGAATTTCGCTTTCCTCAATGATTGTGGTAATTCTGGAGATGATGGTCTTCATGTCGACCTCCTTGCACCTATACATCTCCATCAGCTTCTTCCTCTGCTCCTCAGAGAAATACTCAGAGTGGATGATTTCCCAAAGTGTGACAAACCTCCCCTTGAACTTGCCGCACGACAGACACACGATCTCCCGCTGAAAAGCGCTCTCGATTTCTCCAATGCTGTAGCCCTGCTGTTTCTTCCCGATCCCCTTGGATATCTTCAGCAAACACAACCCAGTGGCCGGGTCAGTGCCACATCTCTCCTTCAGCTGCAGGTAGGTCAGATTCTCTCTTGTGTTGGGATCTAAGAATCCCTTGGTGTCATCTCCAGCATCAGAGAGAACCTTGTTCATCTCCTCATCAAACATGCCTCTCTTGTACGCCACGTCGACGGGAAGCCGGTGGCTGTGCACTGGGTCAATGATGCCACCCGTGGCAATCTGTGCCTCCAGGAGGCGAATCCCATGATCCTTGAGAATCAGGTCCTTCTTCAGAGCTTGGAACAAGGAGATCTTTTGGCCAGTGTAGGGGTCTTTGTAACCCGTCACTGCCTGTTCTGCAGACAGCAGCTTGGTGCGTAGCTCACTGCCAACAAGCTCACGGTCAACTGCCTCATCCACCGTCAGTTTGGCGTTCTTCACCGGGTCAATGACAAAGCCAGTCGCTGCCTGAGCTTCCAGCAGCACCAGGGCCGTACCAGGCATCAGCAGGTGTCTCTTCATGGCCTGGTAGATGCTCATTGTCTCATTGGTCGACTCCACCAGGACCCCGGCGATGCTGTCTGATCCCTTCAGATAGATCTTCACCGAGTCCAGCTCACTCACCTCTTGCACGGTCTTCGTGCCCTCCTGCAGTTCCACCACTGTCTTCTGGTCAATGATCTTAGAGTCCACCAGTTCATCCAGGGTGATTTCTGATCGCAGACCACAGAAGGTGATGGACGTGTCCACCAGGCATTGTCTCTGCTCTATTATCCCATTGACTGTTCTGATCACACTCTCCATGTCAATCTCCTTCCTTCTGTAGCTCTCGATCAACGTTCTCCGCTCCTCTTCGGTGAAGAGTTTGGAATGAAGGAGGCACCACACGGAGAAACTGACAGTGGTCTTTCGGAAGGCTGCTTCAGTCTCTTGGTCACTGTAAGCCAGAGAGCACTGACTTGGAAGGGCACTAGAGACGTTGCAAGATATTGCCTGGATTTCGCTTTCCTCAATGATTGTGGTAATTCTGGAGATAATGGTCTTCATGTCGACCTCCTTGCACCTATACATCTCCATCAGCTTCTTCCTCTGCTCCTCAGAGAAATTCTCAGAGTGGATGATTTCCCAAAGAGTGACAAACCTCCCCTTGAACTTGCCGCACGACAGACATACAATCTCCCGCTGAAAAGCGCTCTCGATTTCTCCAGTGCTGTAGCCTTGCTGTTTCTTCCCGATTCCCTTTGATATCTTCAGCAAACACAACCCAGTGGCCGGGTCAGTGCCACATCTCTCCTTCAGCTGCAGGTAGGTCAGATTCTCTCTTGTGTTGGGATCTAAGAATCCCTTTGTGTCATCTCCAGCATCAGAGAGAACCTTGTTCATCTCCTCATCAAACATGCCTCTCTTGTACGCCACGTCGACGGGAAGCCGGTGGCTGTGCACTGGGTCAATGATGCCACCCGTGGCAATCTGTGCCTCCAGGAGGCGAATCCCATGATCCTTGAGAATCAGGTCCTTCTTCAGAGCTTGGAACAAGGAGATCTTATGGCCCGTGTAGGGGTCTTTGTAACCTGTCACTGCCTGTTCTGCAGACAGCAGCTTGGTGCGTAGCTCACTGCCAACAAGTCCATGGTCAACTGCCTCATCCACCGTCAGTTTGGCGTTCTTCACCGGGTCAATGACAAAGCCAGTCGCTGCCTGAGCTTCCAGCAGCACCAGGGCTGTACCAGGCATCAGCAGGTGTCTCTTCATGGCCTGGTAGATGCTCATCGTCTCATTGGTCGACTCCACCAGGACCCCGGCGATGCTGTCTGATCCCTTCAGATAGATCTTCACTGAGTCCAACTCACTCACCTCTTGCACGGTCTTCGTGCCCTCCTGCAGTTCCACCACTGTCTTCTGGTCAATGATCTTAGAGTCCACCAGTTCATCCAGGGTGATTTCTGATCGCAGACCACAGAAGGTGATGGACGTGTCCACCAGGCATTGTCTCTGCTCTATTATCCCATTGACTGTCCTGATCACACTCTCCATGTCAATCTCCTTCCTTCTGTAGCTCTCGATCAACGTTCTCCGCTCCTCTTCGGTGAAGAGTTTGGAATGAAGGAGGCACCAAACGGAGAAACTGACGGTGGTCTTTCGGAAGGCTGCTTCAGCCTCTTGGTCACTGTAAGCCAGAGAGCACTGGCTTGGAAGGGCACTGGAGACGCTGCAAGATATGGCCTGAATTTCGCTTTCCTCAATGATTGTGGTAATTCTGGAGATGATGGTCTTCATGTCGACCTCCTTGCACCTATACATCTCCATCAGCTTCTTCCTCTGCTCCTCAGAGAAATACTCAGAGTGGATGATTTCCCAAAGTGTGACAAACCTCCCCTTGAACTTGCCGCACGACAGACACACGATCTCCCGCTGAAAAGCGCTCTCGATTTCTCCAGTGCTGTAGCCTTGCTGTTTCTTCCCGATCCCCTTGGATATCTTCAGCAAACACAACCCAGTGGCCGGGTCAGTGCCACATCTCTCCTTCAGCTGCAGGTAGGTCAGATTCTCTCTTGTGTTGGGATCTAAGAATCCCTTGGTGTCATCTCCAGCATCAGAGAGAACCTTGTTCATCTCCTCATCAAACATGCCTCTCTTGTACGCCACGTCGACGGGAAGCCGGTGGCTGTGCACTGGGTCAATGATGCCACCCGTGGCAATCTGTGCCTCCAGGAGGCGAATCCCATGATCCTTGAGAATCAGGTCCTTCTTCAGAGCTTGGAACAAGGAGATCTTTTGGCCCGTGTAGGGGTCTTTGTAACCCGTCACTGCCTGTTCTGCAGACAGCAGCTTGGTGCGTAGCTCACTGCCAACAAGCCCACGGTCAACTGCCTCATCCACCGTCAGTTTTGCGTTCTTCACCGGGTCAATGACAAAGCCAGTCGCTGCCTGAGCTTCCAGCAGCACCAGGGCCGTACCAGGCATCAGCAGGTGTCTCTTCATGGCCTGGTAGATGCTCATTGTCTCATTGGTCGACTCCACCAGGACCCCCGCGATGCTGTCTGATCCCTTCAGATAGATCTTCACCGAGTCCAGCTCACTCACCTCTTGCACGGTCTTCGTGCCCTCCTGCAGTTCCACCACTGTCTTCTGGTCAATGATCTTAGAGTCCACCAGTTCATCCAGGGTGATTTCTGATCGCAGACCACAGAAGATGATGGACGTGTCCACCAGGCATTGTCTCTGCTCTATCATCCCATTGACTGTCCTGATCACACTCTCCATGTCAATCTCCTTCCTTCTGTAGCTCTCGATCAACGTTCTCCGCTCCTCTTCGGTGAAGAGTTTGGAATGAAGGAGGCACCACACGGAGAAACTGACAGTGGTCTTTCGGAAGGCTGCTTCAGTCTCTTGGTCACTGTAAGCCAGAGAGCACTGACTTGGAAGGGCACTAGAGACGCTGCAAGATATGGCCTGGATTTCGCTTTCCTCAATGATTGTGGTAATTCTGGAGATGATGGTCTTCATGTCGACCTCCTTGCACCTGTACATCTCCATCAGCTTCTTCCTCTGCTCCTCAGAGAAATACTCAGAGTGGATGATTTCCCAAAGAGTGACAAACTTCCCCTTGAACTTGCCGCACGACAGACACACGATCTCCCGCTGAAAAGCGCTCTCGATTTCTCCAATGCTGTAGCCCTGTTGTTTCTTCCCGATTCCCTTGGATATCTTCAGCAAACACAACGCAGTGGCCGGGTCAGTGGCACATCTCTCCTTCAGCTGCAGGTAGGTCAGATTCTCTCTTGTGTTGGGATCTAAGAATCCCTTTGTGTCATCTCCAGCATCAGAGAGAACCTTGTTCATCTCCTCATCAAACATGCCTCTCTTGTACGCCACGTCGACGGGAAGCCGGTGGCTGTGCACTGGGTCAATGATGCCACCCGTGGCAATCTGTGCCTCCAGGAGGCGAATCCCATGATCCTTGAGAATCAGGTCCTTCTTCAGAGCTTGGAACAAGGAGATCTTATGGCCCGTGTAGGGGTCTTTGTAACCCGTCACTGCCTGTTCTGCAGACAGCAGCTTGGTGCGTAGCTCACTGCCAACAAGCCCACGGTCAACTGCCTCGTCCACCGTCAATTTGGCATTCTTCACCGGGTCAATTACAAAGCCAGTCGCTGCCTGAGCTTCCAGCAGCACCAGGGCCGTCCCAGGCATCAGAAGGTGTCTCTTCATGGCCTGGTAGATGCTTATCGTCTCATTGGTTGACTCCACCAGGACCCCGGCGATGCTGCTGTAACCTTCTATGTACCTCTTTACTGAGTCCATCTGCAGCAGGCCCTGCAATGTCATCCTGCCGTCCTGTAGATCTTCAAATTCATCCCTTCCAATAACCTGAGAGTTCATCAGTTCCTGGATTGAAACTTTCTTTCGAAACCCATCAACAGTAATTGAAGAACTTGATTTGCTTTCAATATCTTCGATGATCTTGGTGAAGGAGGTTATGATTTGTTGAATTGTTAGTCTCCCTGATCTGTACTGTTGAATAATTTCTCTTCTCTTTCTGTCCATCACATATTCAGAATTAAGAAATTCCCAGATTGTCAGGTTCTTTCCCGCAAATTTACCCTTAGTAATAGAGAATCTGGTCTGTTTGAAAATAATTTCTGTTTCCTTATTTATGTAGTTCAAGTTTCTTAAACACAAAAAACACAGCCCAGTGGCCGGGTCAGTCACACATCTCTCTTTCAGCTGCAGGTAGGTCAGATTCTCTCTTGTATTGGGGTCGAAGAATCCCTTGGTGTCATCTCCAGCATCAGAGAGAATCTTGTTCATCTCCTCATCAAACATGCCTCTCTTGTACGCCACGTCGACTGGCAGCCGGTGGCTCTGTACTGGGTCAATGATGCCACCCGTGGCAATCTGTGCCTCCAGGAGGCGAATCCCATGATCCTTGAGAATCAGGTCCTTCTTCAGAGCTTGGAACAAGGAGATCTTTTGGCCCGTGTAGGGGTCTTTGTAACCCGTCACTGCCTGTTCTGCAGACAGCAGCTTGGTGCGTAGTTCACTGCCAACAAGTCCACAGTCCACTGCCTCATCCACCGTCAGTTTGGCGTTCTTCACCGGGTCAATGACAAAGCCAGTCGCTGCCTGAGCTTCCAGCAGCACCAGGGCCGTACCAGGCATCAGCAGGTGTCTCTTCATGGCCTGGTAGATGCTCATCGTCTCATTGGTCGACTCCACCAGGACCCCCGCGATGCTGCATGTTCCTGTCAGGTACTGTTTGACTGACTGGAGTTCAGTCAACTCTTTCGCACTGGTGAATCCTTGTTCTAGCTTCTGGTAGAGATTCTGATCAATGATCTTGGAGTCCAGCAGTTGCTGGGCAGATACTTTGTGCCTCAGCCCACGAAACATGGCGACCTTTTGCTCTCTCTCTATTTTTTCAATGATGGTACAGACAATGTTTGTGATTTTCTCCATGGTTGTTTTACCTGATTTGAAATCTTTGAGAAATTCTGAGATTTGATCTTCAGTGAAATATTCCGAATTGATGACCTCCCATAATGTGACTCTGCGACCTCTGAACCTGCCAGATTTCACTGAAACCAACGTCTTTTTAAAGGCGATCCTGGTTTGTTCATCTGTGGTGATCTGGACTCCTTTCACCACCTTATCTGTGATAAGCAGTAGGCAGAGACCAGAACTGGGTTCAGTCACACATCTCTGCATCAGCTCCATGTAGCTAAGGTTTTCTTGTGTGTTGGGGTCAAAAAAACCCTTGCTGTCATCACTGGGGTCAGAGAGGGTCTTGTTCAGCTCCTGATCAAACATTCCTCGCTGGTACGCAACTGCCACGGGAATCTGATGTCCAGAGACAGGATCGATGATGCCGCCTGTCGCCAGCTGAGCTTCCAAGAGACGTATGCCGTGAGAACTCACCACCAGCTCTTTCTTCATGGCTTGGAAGAGGGAGATGATGTCCCCTGTGGAGGGATCTCTGTAACCTGTCAAGGCCTTTTCTGCAGACAGCAGTTTATCGTATACATCAGGGCCAATTACCCCAGCCTGTAGGGCCTCTGTAACGGACATTTTCTCCTCCGTCATAGGATCAATGAGAGTGCCAGTGGCAGCTTGGGCCTCGAGCAGTAGCAGAGCTACTCCTGATGGCAATAACCTCTTCTTCAAGGCTTGGTAGATGCTCATCTTCACGTTGGTGGAGTGAATCAGGAGGCCAGCAATGCTGCCGCAGTGCTGGGAGAGAGATCCTGTGGGGTCAGTGCCTGTGGTTGGGCTCTGCACAGATTCCTTGCCAAGATTGACCTTGGTCATGGAAGAATCAGGCTTCATCATTTTGCAGGGAGACTTTCCGTTCTCCATCTTGCCCTTGGTCTCGTTCTGTGGCCTCCTTCTGGTTGTGTGGGTGTCAGTTCCACAGCGTTAGCAGAGGCTGTCACATAAAGACAAAATGATTATTGTTCGTCACAGCTGGTGGTGGGTCAACCCTTGGGGTGGCTTCATTGGGGTATACAAATAAAAACGTTTAAGGGGAGAGGAACAGGATGTGAAGACCCAGGAACACTTTGGCTCCGTCTGCCGCAACAGTGTGGATTTCCCAGTGGCCACCCCATTCTCCATTCTGACATGTCTGTCCATGGTCTCATGCCCTGCCAGACTGAGACCACCCTCAAACTGGAGGAACAACACCTCATCTTCTACCTGGGCTCCCTCCAACTGGATGGCATTAACCGGCTTCTCTGGCTTTCGTTAAACGCCCCTCTCACTTTAACCCCCATGTCGCCTTCCCCTAGCTCTGTCTCTCTCCCTTTCCCTTTTACACAGACATGATCAATTCTCATTCTCCTATTTCTATCTTATTTATCCCCAATCTCCCCTTCACCTCCTGAGTTGTCCTTTATCCCTTGTCGGACAACCACATCTCCCCTCTCCATTTGGATTTGCGAATCCACTCGCAAGCGTCAACTGATTTTGCAGTGACCGCTATTTCCCCCCACCCCGCCTCCCCCAGAAAAGATTTCACTTTTCATATGTCACAAAGGTCCCTCTTTTAATTCCCTCCTTATTCTCTCTATTCCATTACCTTCCCTTATTAATTCTTGTCTATACTATCCATATTTTCCTCTAAGTACAGATACATTCATGTATGCTCATTGTCTCTATTCACTCTTATACCTCTTTACCTGCATACATATCAATCGTGATCATTTTTACTCTCATTACC